>NC_079381.1:24782500-24797500 GCF_021018895.1 Seriola aureovittata | reverse complement strand
CAGTCTCAGACTTAGTCTCACACTCGGTCTCAGACTCGGTCTCAGACTCAGTCTCACATTCAGTCTCAGACTAAGTCTCAGACTCAGACTCAGTCTCAGACTCAGTCTCACATTCAGTCTCAGACTAAGTCTCACACTCGGTCTCAGACTCGGTCTCAGACTCAGTCTCACATTCAGTCTCAGACTTAGTCTCACACTCAGTCTCAGTCTCAGACTCAGTCTCACATTCAGTCTCAGACTAAGTCTCAGACTCAGTCTCAGACTCGGTCTCGGACTCACACTCAGACTCACACTCAGTCTCAGACTCAGTCTCAGTCTCAGTCTTAGACTCAGACTCAGTCTCAAATTCAATCTCAGATTCAGACTCAGTTTCAAACTCACACTCACACTCAGTCTCAGACTCAGACTCAGTCTCACACTCAGTCTCAGTCTCAGACTCAGACTCAGTCTTACACTCAGTCTCACACTCAGTCTCAGACTCAGTCTCAGACTCAGATTCACATTCAGTCTCAGTCTCACACTCAAACTCAATCTCAGACTCAGTCTCAGACTCACACTCAGTCTCAGTCTCAGACTCAGTTTTAGTCTCAGACCCAGTCTCAGACTCACACTCAGTCTAAGACTCACACGCAGTCTAAGACTCAGTCTCAGACTCACATTCAGTCTCAGACTCAGACTCAGTTTCAAACTCACACTCACACTCAGTCTCAGTCTTACACTCAGTCTCACACTCAGACTCACATTCAGTCTCACACTCAGTCTCAGACTCAGACTCAGTCTTACACTCAGTCTCACACTCAGTCTCAGGCTCACACTCAGTCTCAGTCTCAGACTCAGACTCAGTCTTACACTCAGTCTCACACTCAGTCTCAGGCTCACACTCAGTCTCAGTCTCAGACTCAGTCTCAGACTCAGTCTCAGACTCAGACTCAGTCTCAGACTCAGACTCAGACTAAGTCTCAGACTCACACTCAGTCTCAGACTCAGTCTCAGACTCAGTCTCACACAGTCTCAGTCTCACACTCAGTCTCAGTCTCGGTCTCAGACTCACACTCAGTCTCAGACTCAGTCTCACACAGTCTCAGTCTCACACTCAGTCTCAGTCTCGGTCTCAGACTCAGTCTTAGTCTCAAACTCAGTCTTGCAGCCTGACGTGAGTCTTCGTTTGTAAAACAAACACCATGAAGCTGAAAATCAACCAGTAACTAAAACCACTTCCTGTCTGCTCAGCTGATCTGGTTTGTTTTCAAATGAGGACGAGTCTGTTTACACCACGATCCAGATCAGACCCTGATGCAGCAGCACGAACCGAGACCACACAGCTGTACACACACCTGGACCTGACCTGACCTCTGGGTGTGTGTGTGTGTGTGTGTGTGTGTGTGTGTGTGTGTGTGTGTGTGTGTGTGTGTGTGTGTGTGGCCTCAGTGTGGTTCGCTCTGTTTCCTCAGCTGGTTTCAAGGCACACTGTTTAATGTTGTGCAGCAGAGCATGATGGGAAATTGTGGTGTAATACCTGCTGCCTGGAGCTGAGCAGTAACCACAGAGGAGGAGTCTGAACTGTCCTGACCCGGATCAGATCCAGGACTGGAACAGAGACCGAATGAAAAATCATCTGAAGATCCAACATCAGGTCTCTGTGACACAGGAACATTGATCAGCTTCAGTTCAGGCTGCAGTGACATCATCATCAGTCTGTAAACACTCACCTGTACAGGTGTTAGCACCTGCAGCTGATACACAATCATCAGTATCTGATCACATGATGATCAGCTGCTGCTTCAGTGTCACATTATAAACTCAATGACAGGAAACAGTCGGAAAGAGGAAATTAGCTTTAGCCAAGGCTAGCTGTGGCTAGCTCACCATCTAGCTTTAATTATTTAACTAGCTTTAACCAAATTCAACTAGGTTTAATTAGCTTTAATAAGCTTGAACAGTGTTTGTGTTTTGTAGGTTTATTTTCTATTCTTGCCTGAAACTGACACAATTCTATGGCAACATCATGTGACTGAGTGAAGTCTGGTCCTGGTCCTGGTCCTGGTTCAGGTCCCAGTCCTTGAGCTCAGAACAGGTCCAACGTCATGTCTCACTGAACCTCCTACATGTGTGAGGATGAGGATGAGGATGAGGCGTCGTGGGTGGAGACGAGGGCTTGGGGGGTGGGGGTGGGGGTGGGGGTGGGGGGGGCGCTTTTGGCGGGTGTCGAGCTCTAGAATGCGTCTGTGGGCGGGGCCTGTGGTTAACACGCTTTTCATCTTGTCGGAGAAAAGTGGAGAAAATGATGGAGGGAGGAGGGAGAGGGGGGAGGAGGGGGGAGTGTTTCTCCTCCTCAGTAAAACAGCAGAAGAAGAATCTGTGTCTCTGACTGGACGTCAAAGGGTTAAAGTTAAAGGTCCCTGCTCTCTCTCTCCAGTGGCTGGATGGCGCTCTGCGCTCTGCTGCAGTTTATCTGGGAAAAGAACAGCCCCCCCCCCCCCCTCTCCGCCCCCCCCGCCCCCGCCCCCGCCCCCGCCCCCGCCAAACCACATGCCTGAGGTTCCTATCTCCGCTCAGCATCGAAAACATCTTCAGCTGTGGTCTGATGTGTGGGCCCCTCCCTCTCTCTGGGAATTTGACGAGCCACCCGTTTACACTGTGATGGGGGGGGGGGGGGGGGGGGGGGGCACAGCTGACGTTAAAACGTTAAAACCTTTAAAAAAAAAATACAATTTAAAACAACAATCAAGAACTCATCAAATCTAATTAAAAGCCTCTGAAAAATGATTAAATATTTAACAAAAATAATAATGAGAGAATAATAATGAGAGAATAGTTCAGTAATAAACCACAGCTTCAAATATCATCAAGTTCTATTTATGTGAAAGTTCAGGCGTTTTATCAGGTGAATGAAAGGAAGTTTTTAAAATATATTTAATCATAATTATGTCTAAATTTGACATTCAGGCCCTGTACTACAGTAAAGAATCAAAACCACAGTGTAAATCAAAGTACAGATATATTAACAGCTGAATCTCAACATGTCACAGGAAATATGTTCTATATATTAATATATTACATTATTGACCTGTAATTATTGAGTGATGTGTGGAGCTGGTTTGAACTGTTTTTTTGTTGAGTGCTTTTATAGTTCATAATAAATATTTACATATGTATTTACTATTCACACATTTATATATTTATAATAAACATTATGCAGCATTTTTCAGATCAGAATTAGTTTTTTTAGTTTATTTTAAGTTTTCTATGTTGAAAAATAAAAATAAAACAATTCAACAAAGAAAATCAGTAAATATAAGATTAAATTAATATTTTAGAGATTGATTTGTGTTTAATATAAAATAAATCTATTATGTTTCATCTGGATCATGAACTCAGACTGAGTCCAGGTCCTGCTCAGGAGGTCGACCCATCACACACACACACACACACACACACACACACACACACACACACACGTCTACCTGCAGACAGGCAGAGATGGAGCATCTATTTCTGTCTCCATCTCTGCACCTCCACCCGTCCATCAGACCGCAGAGTGAAATCTCATGGTGCTGAATTTGAGTGAAGCCACACCAAACTGAGCGAGTGTTTGAAGCTCAGCTTCAGCAGCCACATGAATGTCTCCTGAGCAGCCTCGCTACAAACGCTGCTTCCTGCTTCTCCTCACTTGTTGTTTGTGCTTTTTTGAGCCCAACATGGTCTCCACCTCGTCAGCCCGTCAACAGCCCGTCAACAGTCAGCCAGTCTGACAACAGACGAGTGGAGTTCTGTAGAAAGGTGTTGCACGTTGCACAAACAGACTTGTTCAGAAATTACTCGTCACCACATCCTCTTCCTCGACTCGTTTGTCTTCATCCTTTAAAAACATGATGGCGGCTCCAGACGGAGACCAGAACTCTGAGGTTTCACTGCAGCTTCAGGGAAACAGACCTGAGGGTAAATGATCTGACACCAGGTCTGTGTGTGGAACAACAGGTTTAAACATGGCCGCTGCATGAAGGCCACGACTCCGTACAATTCAGCGGTTCTTTATCTACTCCACTACATTTATCTACAGCTGCTATCAGCCCCTCCCCCACCCGCTCTTCTGTATGACTGATGTTTAATTTTATGTAATTGTGCTGAACACAACTTTAATCTTAACGTGTAAACAGACAAACAAACAAACAAACTAACGAAGCTCTTTGATTTCATGGAGACTTTGACTCAGAGATAAAACAGTCAGACTTCAGACAGACTGAGTCTGAATTCATCTGCTGCACAAACATTTTAATTCTTGACTAACTTAAGTCAGACTGTGGTGCAATGCATTCTGGGTACATTTAGATTTTTTTTAAATAAAAAAATTGGCTGACGTAGGGAACTGTCATTAGTTAAAATTCAACAGTTACAAGACGATTTACTAAAGAGTGAAACAATAAAAAACAAAATGGCCGCTGTCTGTAAAAACTCTTTCCTTCTCTTTTCTCTCTCTAACGTCAGCACATATATGAGCCGTGTTTTTCTGTTTCTTGTTGGTGTGTGCTGCTGGTCAGCGCAGGTGTCATTGATTGTTACCATGGTAACACTGATCTTAGGCCTGAGTCAGTCTGCAGGTGTCTGATGTTTCTGTCTTAGAATGAGTCAGTCTTTATTTTTCTGACTAACATCAGACTGATGTGAAACATCTGTGTGACACATCTGTGTGACACTGTTGTTACTACAACAGTAAAATACTGACGACGTGTGAAGGCACCAGGAATAAGAAAGCCTTAATAATAATAATAATAATAATAATAATATCAGTATGAAGGGGTATTATAATAAGCTCATAATGAGCTCATGAATTTCTACGTTTCCTTGTGTAAGGAGCTGAACTCATTTATAGCTCATTGTATCTGTTGTTAATTGTCTTTGTTTCACTGTTTGGAGCTTGTTGTTGCTGTTGTCTCTTTATTATCTGGATATTATCACTTGTGTTGTTTTAGACTGTTTTAATGACATTAAACATGTAAAAGCCAGAAATGGAGAATCACCAACAGCTAGAAACTCTCTGTGCAACACCACTTTAAACTGCTGCTCACTAGTTTGTACCTGGGGACTATTTTCAGTGGCGGATTAATCCACATTTGGTGCTGTGTTGAGTGTTTGTGGCAGCAGGATAGTGTGTGTGTGTGTGTGTGTGTGTGAGTGTCAGTGTTTGCAGAGGCTGTGACACCTGAGCGACAGGTAAACCACGGACAGCCTCAGAAACAGCTGCTACAACTGACACAGAGCTGCTGTGGGAATCATGTCTGCTGCATGTTCTCACACACACACACACACACACACACACACACACACACACACACACACACACACACACACACACACACACACAGTCAACTGTGTCTGGTCAGAACTGTCGGGGGGGTGTTAACAGTATTTTCACTATTGTCTAACAAATACATACTTTATCATTTACTTTATATTTACTTTGATCCATAAAAATGAAAAACTGAATCATGTTTCATTTGTTCTGAAACTGCAGCATCAAACAGAAAGTCACAGATTTATAATGTATTACAGGAAGTGCAGGTTCATCTCCGTCAGTCCGCAGGCCTTCAGGAACACAGGAACCCTTCAACGGTCTGTTCTGCTGTGTGGTAGAACCTCATTATGTTCTCATTTATCATGGTGGAGAACATTTAGAGCTGAGTTAATGTTAATAAGCATGTTAGTAAGCTAGCTCGTTCCATCTCTGTGAGCTTGCTAGCTAGCTAGGTGTTATCAGGGAGTAAGTTCATTTCTAAACTGGACTCCAATCAGATGTCGACTCAGATTTAAATTCACAGATTGAATTCAGTGAATTCGATGTTTTAACCTGACACACTGACTGACAGACACACTGACTGACAGACACAGTGACTGACAGACACAGTGACTGACAGACACAGTGACTGACAGACACAGTGACTGACAGACACAGTGACTGACAGACAGACAGAAGCACTGACTGACAGACACACTGACTGAAAGACAGACAGACACACTGACTGACAGACACACTGACTGAAAGACACAGTGACTGACTGACAGACAGAAGCACTGACTGACAGACACACTGACTGACAGACAGACAGAAGCACTGACTGACAGACAGAAGCACGGACTGACAGACACACTGACTGACAGACAGACAGAAGCACTGACTGACAGACAGAAGCACGGACTGACAGACACACTGACTGACAGACAGACAGAAGCACTGACTGACAGACAGAAGCACTGACTGACAGACACACTGACTGACAGACAGACAGAAGCACTGACTGACAGACAGAAGCACGGACTGACAGACAGACTGACTGACAGACACACTGACTGACAGACAGACAGAAGCACTGACTGACAGACACACTGACTGACAGACAGACAGAAGCCCTGACTGACAGACAGAAGCACGGACTGACAGACAGACTGACTGACAGACACACTGACTGACAGACAGACAGAAGCACTGACTGACAGACAGAAGCACGGACTGACAGACACACTGACTGACAGACAGACAGAAGCACTGACTGACAGACACACTGACTGACAGACAGACAGAAGCACTGACTGACAGACAGACAGAAGCACTGACTGACTGACAGACACACTGACTGACAGCTTGTAGACGCTCGTGGTGTCCAGAGGACGATCCTCTGGCACCATCATCAGATCATCAGTTAGTTGTGACTCATGATTTATCAACATTTTAATTTGTCCTGCAGAACTCTGTTTGCTAATTAGCTAATGTTAGCATGCCCCTGTTAACTATTGCACATTCCCCCAGTCATTTTGCAGTGTATGTTCTTGTATTGTTTATATTTATATTTTCTAAAATGTTATTATTGTAAATATTTCACTTTATTTTAAATCTTTCTATTTATATTTAAGCTAGCTGACCTGCTGTGCTTCATCTTCAACTTCATCTTTGTTGACATATTTTTTCTTCTATGTTTATAGTTTTGAACCAAAGTAAATTCCTTTTTTTTTTAAAAAACCCTTGTGGCAATAAACCTGATTCTGATGCTAACACGCTAAACTAAGATAGCCAACATAGTCAACATCATGTTAGCATTTAGCTCAACTACAGCCTCACAGAGCTGCTAGCATGACTGCTAACAGTCAGTCTGGGCTTTAACACATTAAACATGAGTCAGTGTTTTGCGACGCTGGTCCATGAATCACAAACTGTAATCTCAGAGACATTCTGAGCTTCGTTCAGTCACATCAGAGTTTAATGTGAAGAACTTCACTGCAACGGGAAACTTTGAGATTTTCATCCTGAGGAAACAGATTTCAGCTGCTGCATCTTTAATAAAGATCACAAATCTTGTGGTGAAGCTCTTCACAGGTTCCTCTTTATTACATTCGCTTCATGAACACGTCAGTTCTACCTTCAACCTCAGGGTTCACACCGTCATCAGCCTGTGACATCACAGTGACAGCGACGAGCCGGCCTCTTTCATTATTCATTAATATTAATTAGTGTCATCACATGATCATACAAATCACACAGAGGAAGAATAGAAATATAAAAGACTGAAGGGTCTGTGTTCTGAGCTGATGATCAATACACCTGATCAGTCTGATCAGAAAAAGGCAAAACAGGAAGACAAAAGAAAAGTATTGATTATTTTTGATTGAGTGAACAGGAAACATCCTGATACCTGCTCTGTCACTGAAACACACCTGTGAGAACACCTGTGCTCTGCTCCAATTAGACGCCTTCTTCATACAGCTGTGACAGATGTGATGATCCACTGATGACGTGTTGACATGTGATCACGTTTCACACACGCCTGAATCCTGTTGTCCTCAGTCCAGCTGATCACTGATCACTTCTGTCTCTCATGTTCTATTATCAGACTAAATATTAAATATTCAGGCGAGAGGGGAGAGATGAAGTTTCCCACCAGCACCTGAACACAACACGCACGTGTGGCTGATTAAAACAGCTGTGCACAGGTGTCAGGTGACCTGAGCACACCTGCATCAGCCTGTGAGTAAATATCATTTTATACAGGAAGTATCTCTGAGTATTGATGAATTATTGATATTTATTTCAGCTGGATGATGTTGAAATATCTGTCATTATTTATCTTCTTCATATAGAACCTGAAACATCTGTCACAGCTGCTGAGACCTCCCTGAGCTTTCTGTCACCTCTCACTGACCTTCTTCATCCTCCAGGACACATTCCTGTTCCTTCTGTGAGTTCCTGTCTGTGACACCAAAAGAAGAAGAAGAAGAAGAAGAAGGGACTCTGGGCACAGGTGAGTCCTCCTGTAGTGTCTGTGCTGAGGCAGGTGGAGGAGGAAGTGTTGTCCAGTCAGGACATACACTGATGTCAGGATGGTGAGGAGTGTGTGTGTGTGTGTGTGTGTGTGTGTGTGTGTGTGTGTGTGTGTGTGTGTGTGTGTGTGTGTGTGTGTGTGTGTCAGACTCTGATGAGGAAGTCCAGGCCGAGCGAGGCGGGGATGTGCAGCGTCTCCAGGCTCAGGGCGGAGGGGGTGTAGGGGAAGAGGACGGGGAAGGTGTGTTTGGTGTCCACCAGGAGCTGAGGAGGGTCGTTCCTCTCCTGAAGACGGTTCTGGACACGGAGACAGGGACACAGTCAAACAGGAGACACTGGACACACTCACTTTATTAGGAACACCTGTTTAATGCTGGACGAGCGGATCCTCATTAGAACAAGATGAACTGTGGCCATGAAGCTACATGCTACATACTAACACCTGAGCAGGTACAGCACAGGTGAGACATACATGCAGTTCCATTATCTGTAAATCTCCAGCTCCTCAAAGCTACAGTGGGACAGGTAAGACAGTTGTGGACAGGTGGGCACAGGTGAGGATAGGTGGGACAGGTAAGACAGGTGTGGACAGGTGGGTACAGGCTGGACTGGTGGGACAGGTAAGACAGGTGGGACAGGTAAGACAGGTGTGAACAGGTTGGACAGGTGGGGACAGGTGAGACAGGTGGGACAGGTAAGACAGGTGTGGACAGGTTGGTACAGGTTGGACGGGGGGGACAGGTGGTCAGGTGTAAACCAGTTGTGGAGCAGGATCAGGTGATGTGATGACTCCTGTGAGGACATGAACACCTGAGACTCACCTGGATGTTTCTGATGAACGACACAGTGACTCTTTCTTCGAACTCGTTCAGAGGAGTGTATAGGTTCAGGATCTTCACAATCTGCAGGAGACACATCAGTGGTATTGATCAGGTATTAATCAGGTGGTATTGATCAGGTGGTGTGTGTGATGTCAGCTGACCTGTTGGGTGGTGAGGGCGGAGCACAGCGAGCAGATGGCCTCGGCGTCCTGAGACGTTTTCTTCTTCACCTGCAGCAGCTGAGCGGCCTGAATGATCGGCTCCAGAGTCGCTGCTGCTTTACTCTGATACAGGTTGTTCCCCCGAAGCCACTCCTCCATCTGACTGGTGTTGTACCTGCACACACACACACACACACACACACACACACACACACACACACAACACACACACACACACACACACACACACACACACACACATTAATGACTGATAAGTCTGTGTGGTCTGGTCTGAGGGTCTGGGGTCTGGGGGACTGGTCTGGGGTCTGGGGGACTGGTCTGGGGGTCTGGGGGTCTGGGGGTCTGGGGGACTGGTCTGGGGGTCTGGGGGACTGGTCTGGGGGTCTGGGGGACTGGTCTGGGGGACTGGTCTGGGGGACTGGTCTGGGGGTCTGGGGGTCTGGTCTGGGGGTCTGGGGGACTGGGGGTCTGGTCTGGGGGTCTGGGGGTCTGGGGGACTGGTCTGGCGTACCGGAGCTGCATGCCGGTGCTCCAGGAGCAGACGTCTTTGCGCAGCAGCAGGTTGTTGAGAGTGACGGCGTTGATGCAATGGAACAGCTGACGAACCACTTGACCCACGATCTCGGGGTCCAGACCGTGGTCGCTCATGATGGCGTGGAACTGTCCCAGCTGTCTGATCAGGGCCTGCAGCGTGTAGCTGCTGGGACCGCCGCCGTCCGTGTCCATGCTGGAGGAACGGTTCCTGTAGCCCATCGGCTTCACGCCCGCCAGGCTGGGGATACTCTCACTCTCCAACATGGCCGACACTGGAGACAGAGAGAGACAGAGGGAGAGAGAGAGACAGAGAGAGAGACAGAGAGAGAGAGAGAGGGAGAGAGAGAGAGGGAGAGAGAGACAGAGAGAGAGAGAGAGAGAGAGGGAGAGAGAGAGGGAGAGAGAGACAGAGAGAGAGACAGACAGAGAGAGAGAGAGGGAGAGAGAGACAGAGAGAGAGACAGAGAGAGAGAGAGAATTTTTTTTGAATTTTTAAACCAACATTTATTAACTGTACATAAACAGATTACATTATATTAAACCTCCACAGACGTTACAATGAATTGAACACTAGCTGTCCATCAGCCACAGAGCAGAGCAGCTCCTCATGACCCCAGACCAGCTGGAACCTCTGCAGGTCCTGAGCTGCTCTGTAGAAGCTGAACTCTACCAGCAGTCTGGACTTCACCAGGTTCTTAAAAACAGGAAGCACATCAACATGTGACTCCTCCTTCACCTTCCTCTTGCGACTCACATACACCGCCATCTTTGCCAGTCCCAAGACAAAGTTTAAAAGGTGACATTTGTCCTTGTGTTGGCGAGTGTATTTAAAACCCAAAATAAAAACCTGCTTCGTAAAAAATTCTCCACACTTGGTAAAAATGTTCTGTAACAGTGTGAAGAGAGGCGTGAGCCGTGAACACTCATAGAAACAGTGGAACAGCGTCTCCCTGAGACCGCAGAAGGGACAGCCCTCCTCTACAGCAGCATTAATCACTGCAATAAAAGAGTTCACCGCCACAATACCGTGGAGGATCCTCCACTGCAAGTCCCCATGTCTTTTAGAGAGAGGAGGTTTATATAAAGACCTCCATGCCGGTCTTACATCAGGACGCAGTTTCAAGTAAGACCTCCATGGGGTGTCGCTGCGCCCATTCAGTGTCCTCCTGTTCAAAGTTTTAACCATGATCTGGTACAGAGTCTTTCCTGAGGCGCCCTCCAGAGACGCTCCTCCACAGTCAGCAGGTCCAAGGAAACACCCAGAACAATCCTTAAAATCCGGGAACAAGGTAATGGCAGGATACGGATCAGAACAATCTGGCTCCAGTGCACCGTCACAGAAGTCAGCCAACAGTGCCACCTGATGACCGGTCAGCTTCTGTCTCCAGTGCTGTAGCAACTGACCCACGACCCGTGTAGACCTCACCCGCAGCCGAACAGCCAGTCCAGCAGGATCCTCCAGCCGTGGTCCAGCCAGCTCCAGCACCTGCCCCAGAGTAGAAACCCCTGCAGTCTGAAGCGTCCTGGATAGGGTGGGTCCAGCCCAGCCAGGACAGTCCAACACTCCTCCAAACAGCACCGGCTCCCTGAGGAGCCAGTACACCGAGCCGGTCTGTCCCTGCCTCTGCCTTCTCAGCAGAGTCCACACAGAGAAAACACTTCTATAAAAAGCCGGCAGAGATGAAAGTCTCATCCTCTCAGAGTCCATGAGGAACAGAGGCAGGTCCAATCCCAGACCACCAAACTGCCGCAGGATGCAGCAGGACAACGGTCTCCACACCAGGTCCGTAGGCCCAGTGAGCAGTCTCTGAATGAACTGAAGGCGGAAGGTGGCTCCCCTGCTGGCCAGATGGACCAGGCCCTGTCCACCCTCCTCCTTTGGTAAAAACAGAACACTCTGAGGAACCCAGTGTAACCTGTCCCAAAAAAAATCAACTAAAACTCTCTGGACCTGAGACAGAAGAGAAGCTGGAGGATCAACACAGGCCAACCGGTGCCACAGAGCAGAAGACACCAGATTGTTAACAATAAGAACCCGACCCCTGTAAGACAATTTAGGTAAAATCCATTTCCACTTCATTAGCCGACCTTTGACCCTTTCTAAAACATTGTCCCAGTTTTTCTTTAAAAACGTTTCATTTCCTAAAAACACTCCCAGATATTTTAGCCCTCCTGTTCTCCAGACCAACCCTCCAGGTAGCCTGAGCCGATCCCTCAGCCGGTCCCCCACCATGACCGCCTCACTCTTCCCCCAGTTCACCCTGGCTGAGGAAATACAGCCAAAAAGGTTCACGGTGTTCTCTAAAATATCAATATCAGTCTGGGAGTTGACCAGGACAATGACATCATCAGCGTATGCAGACAGTTTAAAAGAGACGTCACAGTTGGGGAAACAAACACCACTCAGTCCAGTTCTCAGCTTGTGAAGCAGAGGCTCGATGGCCAGAGAGTACAACATGCCAGACAGAGGACAGCCCTGTCTGACACCCCTCTGGACCCCAAAGGGAGCACTCAGACCCCCATTCATTTTCAACACGCTCGCAATGTCACCATAGAGAACCTGGATCTTGGCTATGAAACCTGGGCTGAACCCAAAAGCAGCTAAGACTTGCCACAAGTACTGGTGTTCAACCCGATCAAAAGCCTTTTCCTGGTCTATTGAAATCAGACCAGTGTCTACAGCCAATGAGCCAGAGACCTCCAAAACATCACGAATTAAAGTGACATTGTCACTTATCAGCCTGCCGGGCACACAGTAAGTCTGGTCAGTGTGGACAACGGCAGCCATCACGCCTCTCAGTCTGGTGGCCAGGACCTTGGACAGAATCTTATAGTCCGTGCAGAGCAGTGAAACAGGTCTCCAGTTTTTCAGCTCTTGCAGGTCACCTTTCTTCGGTAGCAGGGTGATGACCGCCCTCCTACAGCTCAGAGGCAGCCGTCCTGTCTCTAGGCTGGCTGAGATCACCTCCAGCAAGTCCTCACCCAGGACTGACCAGAACGCCTTATAAAAGTCCACAGGTAGCCCATCCAAGCCTGGAGCTCTGCCACTCTGCAAACTCATCAGAGCCGCAGACAGTTCAGGAAGAGTTAACAGAGACTCCAGCTTGTCATTGTCCTTTGCTTCCACCTGAGGGAGACCAGTGAAGAAGCTGCTGCACAATGAAGAGTTCGATGTGAATTCACTCTTATACAGATCGGTGTAATAGCTGGCCGCTAGCCTCCTGATCCCAGCAGAGTCTGAGACCACAGAGCCGCTGTCAGACCGTAAAGAGTGAATCACCTTCCTCTGACCATTCCTCTTCTCCAAGCCAAAGAAAAACTGAGAGGGGGCATCCATCTGCGAGACGTCCAGAAATCGTGACCTGACCAGAGCTCCCTGTGCTGCAATGCCCAGCAGGTTGGCCAGAGCCAACTTTTTGGATTTGAGGGAATCTAAAAGCCCTCGATCTCCTGTAGAATCCACCAAACCCTGCAGTTCTACCACCTGAATCTCTAGGTCCTGCATAGATCTGGTTAAATCTCTGGTGACATTGCGAGTGAACCTCTGACACAACTGTTTGATCTGAGCTTTGCCCACATCCCACCACTGTTGTACACAATTAAAATCCCTCTTACAATGTCTGTGAGCAGCCCAAAAACACTCAAAAGCTGCTCGGAAATCCTTGCTCTGAAGCAATGAGCTGTTAAAATGCCAGTAGGCACTCTGCAAACGCACATTTTTGATTAAAACAGAGCTAAAAACAAGACAGTGGTCAGAAAAACCAACAGGGGTAATGTGACAACTGTTAAAAATGTTCAAACTGTGCTTAAAACCATACAGACGGTCCAACCTGGCCAGAGATATTTTATTGTCTTTGCAGTGACTCCAGGTGTACTGCCTGTGATGTGCATGAAAAGTCCTCCACACATCTGACAGCTCATGTGCTTCTGTCAACTGTCTGAACCTGTGTGACGAAGCAGGATGAGGCTCATGGTGGTTTCTGTCCAAACTGGGATTTTCAGTACAGTTAAAATCACCCCCCACAAATAAATATTCATCTCTGTTACAGTTCTTGACAGTGTTACATAAAACATCAAGGACTGCTACTCTTTGCACTCCATTGGTTGGAGCATAAACACAGATAAAAACAGCACTAACCCGTTCAAACTGAGCTGTGACCTTAAGTATACTGCCTTTAATTACTTCGTCTACAGTATATGAAGCAGGCAGGAAGCTCCTGGAGAAAACAATCCCCACTCCTCCACTACAGCTGGACTTGTGGCTCAGGATGACCTCCCCAGAACATCCCCTC
Organism: Seriola aureovittata; assembly: GCF_021018895.1. Taxonomy (NCBI): domain Eukaryota; kingdom Metazoa; phylum Chordata; class Actinopteri; order Carangiformes; family Carangidae; genus Seriola; species Seriola aureovittata. The sequence continues at coordinate 24,783,363 of NC_079381.1, read as the reverse complement.
CTCCAGTCACTCTCAATATCAGGGGTACTGTGTGTTTCCTGAACCATCATAATATCAATATGTTTTAACTCCATTAATTTAAAAAGAGCAGCCCTTTTACCCTCATCTCTAGCTCCATTAATATTTAAAGTGCCTATCTTAAAATCACACATGGAGAGAGAGAGGAAAAACACAAGAAAGTAACATAACAGAAAATAAGAAAAACAAATATTATTAAAACTCTTCATGGAGCTCATTGGTTCTGATCTTATGAACCAGTTTTCGTAGTCTGTGGACCTCCTGCTCAGATATAACATCATCTCCTAAATTTGCAGATTTCAAAGTTAAGGGCCTTGCTGATTTAACAAAGAGTTTCAGATCAGGGAAAAAGTTCTCCAGTTTTACGAGCCTGTGGCCTTTAGTTTCCCTCAGAAACTTTGTGATGTCTTCATGAGAGTAAAGACTCTGTTGATCTTCTTGTGTCAGTGAGAAGTCACTCTCAGACTCCATCGACTTCCTCACTTTCAGGTTCCCTGCTCTTAAAACCTTTGCTCTGTTCTGAACAGAGTCCTGATTCTTCCTTTTCTGTGACACCTTTAACAATTCATCATCTGACATATCCTCGTCTGCAAAACAATCCTCATTATCAGACGACTCACTTTCACTCAAACCATTATCAGCAGGCTTTGACCTGTCTTCAGTCTGAGCTGCAGAATCAGACTGATCACCTTTATCAGCCCCCTCCTTCCCAGAACAAGCAGGGGGGGCACCATCAGCTGGATCCCCGCCGGGAACGGCAACGCTCGACCCGGCGCTGCCAGCAGACTCAATCGGTCCTGGAGCCGCCGATCCCCCGCCGGGAGCCGGAACAGCAGAAGCCGGAG
>NC_079381.1:24632500-24780000 GCF_021018895.1 Seriola aureovittata | reverse complement strand
AGGTGGACTGAGGACTAAGGTGGACTGAGGCGGACTGAGGACTAAGGTGGACTGAGGTGGACTGAGGCGGACTCACCGATCATGGGCTGGATGGTTGCCTCGGCGACCTTGATGAGCTGCTGGTAGATCTGGATGGAGAGGTCACTGAGAACCTGCCGGTACTCGGCCAGGTCAAAGTTCTTCAGACAGTGTTCGTTCTGCTTCACCGTGTTCTGAGTCATAAACACCTAAACAACAACAACAACAACAACAACAACAACAACGAGTCATACATGGTAACATGAAGACACTGGACCGACTAATAGGATGTCAGGATGGTAACTCTATGGCACCATGACAACCAGGAGCTGGTTTCACAAACAGACTGTGACTCTAAAACAAACTCATGAATTCATCTGCTCCATAAAGCAGTTTTGTTCTTCAGACAGACTGCGGTGCAATGAATTCTGGGTAAATTAAGACTTTTTTCAAATAAAAAAAATGGCAGACTGAGGAACCAAATCCAGCCACAACAGTAAAAAGAAAAACAGAGTGCATCATGGTCCGTGAGAGTGTGGCTGACCTCATCTCCACTGTACTGCTTCAGACAGTGGAGCAGACGGCTGGTGTTGGCGAGCCAGAAGGACGTCATCTCGAAGTCCTCGTTGTTCTTCTGCACAGGAAGTGAAGACAGGAAGTGTTTAAAGACCAGTGGTTCAGCAGAAGGACACACACCTGTGATGGAAGCGACTCTCACCTTGAGGACCTTCTTGATGGCGTTGATGGTGGAGGTGAGCAGAGACTCCACCTTCTGGTCGTCGTTGATGTAGTCGGCGTGGCGGATGCACATGAAGAGAATGTATGCCGGCAGACAGGGGATGGTGGCTGACACCGTGTTAGGCTTGATGTCTGAAAACAGACATACTGTCCCTTTAAACACATGCTGAGGTCAGAGGTCAACAAACCAGCTGTGACTCTTCATCAACACCCTCAGGCTGAGGTGGAAAAGTCTTTTCTCTCCTGAAGCTTCAGACTGAGAGAAAAGATCTTTAGTCTCTGAGCAGCTTCATGATCAGAGTGAGGAGAGGAGCTTCTCTGCTTCCTCTCTCATCTCCTCTAGGAAACACTGGAGCTTCCTTTACCAAAGGAAAGGAGACGTGCCGTCCCACAATGCCTTGCTGCAGCAACATTTAAAACCACAGCAGAGCCACATGAATGTAGAAACAACAGAGCAGCTGTTTCTGTCTGATGGACTGAAGCTCAGATCCATAAATATAGATTCATTCTTTCTATACATTAATGTTGTTTCACTGAATCCTCCCATTGTGGAAAAATAAAAAATTTAAATAATATGAATTTATCTACCTAAGAAATGTATAGAAATATCAGGAAACTATAAACTTCTGTCTGAATATCATTTATTCAGAGTTCATTATTTCTATTTAATTATTGACTCAACTTTCTCTGTTTGTCTTTTCCTTTCATGTTTTTCTTATTTCAACGTGTCAGTTCTGTTTGTTTCTGTGGTTAAAGGAGGATTGATACTCCAGGTGTTAGAAATAAAGTCAGGTAAATATAAATTTCAGTGTGAGTTCAGTCGCATTCTTTCTTCATCACGTCTTTGACCTCATGACGTTTTCCACTGAGGTCGAGGGGACGAGGTCAGAGAGGAGGTCATTCAGACTTTGACCTCCTCAGCACAGAGAGGGAATGAAAGCAAACCATAAGACAGAACCATGATGGAGAGAAGATGGAGGACTGAAGCGGACTGACCTGTTATCAGAAACTTCACCAACAGAGCCTCGTCCTCCTTGTAGAACTCCAGCATCCCCTCAAAGTCCTTCTCCTTCCTCTGGACTGTGACCTGCCGACTCAGTTCAGGTCTGGACCTGCTGGTCTGAGCGGCCGCATGAGAGGCTGAGACACAGAGACAGAGAGAGAGAGACAGGGAGAGAGACAGGGAGAGAGACAGGGAGAGAGACAGAGAGAGAGACAGACAGACAGAGAGAGAGACAGGGAGAGAGACAGGGACGAGTCAGTCAGAGACAAACTTCAGTCTGAGCTTCAACCTTCACCTCCAGCGTGTCCTCACCTTCTAACTCCTGAACCTTCTTCATGTAGATCCTCAGCTGCTTCTTCAGCTTCCTCTCGTTCTTCTCCAGTTTCTCCACCAGCTCCTTGAGGTCCTGCAGACACAACACACACACTTTATAAAACCTGTGTGTAAGGTGAGTCAGGTGAGTGAGGTGTGTGTGAGGTGTGTGTGAGGTGTGAGTGAGGTGTGTGTGAGGTGTGTGTGAGGTGTGTGTGAGGTGTGTGTGATGTGTGTGTGAGGTGTGTGTGAGGTGTGTGAGGTGTGTGTGAGCCGTGTGTGAGGCGTGTGTGAGGCGTGTGTGAGGCGTGTGTGAGGTGTCTGTGAGGTGTCTGTGAGGTGTGTGTGAGGTGTCTGTGAGGTGTCTGTGAGGTGTCTGTGAGGTGTGTGTGTGTGTGTGGTGTGTGTGAGGTGTGTGAGGTGTGTGTGAGGTGTGTGTGAGTTGTGTGAGGTGTGTGTGAGGTGTCTGTGAGGTGTGTGTGAGGTGTGTGTGTAAGGTGTGTGTGAGGTGTCTGTGAGGTGTGTGAGGTGTGTGTGAGGTGTGTGAGGTGTGTGTGAGGTGTCTGTGAGGTGTGTGAGGTGTGTGAGGTGTGTGAGGTGTCTGTGAGGTGTGTGTGAGGTGTGTGTGAGGTGTCTGTGAGGTGTGTGTGAGGTGTGTGTGAGGTGTGTGTGAGGTGTGTGTGAGGTGTCTGTGAGGTGTGTGTGAGGTGTGTGTGAGGTGTCTGTGAGGTGTGTGTGAGGTGTGTGTGAGGTGTGTGTGTGAGGTGTGTGTGAGGTGTCTGTGAGGTGTCTGTGAGGTGTGTGAGGTGTGTGTGTGAGGTGTGTGTGAGGTGTGTGTGAGGTGTCTGTGAGGTGTGTGTGAGGTGTGTGTGAGGTGTCTGTGAGGTGTCTGTGAGGTGTGTGAGGTGTGTGTGTGAGGTGTCTGTGAGGTGTGTGTGAGGTGTGTGTGAGGTGTGTGTGAGGTGTGTGTGAGGTGTGTGAGGTGTGTGTGTGAGGTGTCTGTGAGGTGTGTGTGAGGTGTGTGTGAGGTGTGTGTGAGGTGTGTGTGAGGTGTGTGTGTGAGGTGTCTGTGAGGTGTCTGTGAGGTGTGTGAGGTGTGTGTGTGAGGTGTCTGTGAGGTGTCTGTGAGGTGTGTGAGGTGTGTGTGTGAGGTGTCTGTGAGGTGTGTGTGAGTGTGTGTGTGTGAGGTGTCTGTGAGGTGTGTGTGAGGTGTGTGTGTGAGGTGTCTGTGAGGTGTCTGTGAGGTGTGTGTGAGTGTGTGTGTGAGGTGTCTGTGAGGTGTGTGTGAGGTGTGTGTGAGGTGTGTGTGAGGTGTGTGTGAGGTGTGTGTGAGGTGTGTGTGAGGTGTCTGTGAGGTGTCTGTGAGGTGTGTGAGGTGTGTGTGTGAGGTGTCTGTGAGGTGTGTGTGAGGTGTGTGTGAGGTGTCTGTGAGGTGTGTGTGAGGTGTGTGTGAGGTGTGTGTGAGGTGTGTGTGAGGTGTGTGAGGTGTGTGTGAGGTGTGTGTGAGGTGTCTGTGAGGTGTGTGTGAGGTGTGTGTGAGGTGTGTGTGAGGTGTGTGTGAGGTGTGTGTGAGGTGTGTGTGAGGTGTGTGAGGTGTGTGTGTGAGGTGTCTGTGAGGTGTCTGTGAGGTGTGTGAGGTGTGTGTGAGGTGTCTGTGAGGTGTGTGTGTGAGGTGTGTGTGAGGTGTGTGTGAGGTGTCTGTGAGGTGTGTGTGAGGTGTGTGTGAGGTGTGTGTGAGGTGTGTGTGTGGTGTGTGTGAGGTGTGTGTGAGGTGTGTGAGGTGTGTGTGTGAGGTGTCTGTGAGGTGTCTGTGAGGTGTGTGTGGTGTGTGTGAGGTGTCTGTGAGGTGTGTGAGGTGTGTGTGAGGTGTGTGTGAGATGTGTGAGGTGTGTGTGAGGTGTGTGTGAGGTGTGTGTGAGGTGTGTGAGGTGTGTGAGGTGTGTGTGAGGTGTGTGTGAGATGTGTGAGGTGTGTGTGAGGTGTGTGTGAGGTGTCTGTGAGGTGTGTGAGGTGTGTGAGGTGTGTGTGAGGTGTGTGTGAGGTGTGTGTGAGGTGTGTGTGAGGTGTGTGAGGTGTGTGTGAGGTGTGTGTGAGGTGTGTGAGGTGTCTCTCAGCTGTTTCCTCACCAGGTTGTCGTTGGTGAGCCGTGTGATCTCCTGCTGGACGCTGTACTCCACCTGTGCCTCCGGAGACAGAGACATGGTGTGGTTGAGGATCTCCTGCTTCTTCTCGATGTCGTCTTTCAGCAGCTCGATCTGAGTGTGAAGAGCCTCCAGCTCGTCTTTGTGCTGCCTGGACTGAGACTGCAGCTGCGCCTCCAGCAGCCTGAAGGACCAGGTTAGAGAGTGTAAGTGTCTAAGGTAACCTTTACCTGCCTGACTCAACACACACTGTTACCTGTAAGACCTGAGAGCACACCTGAGTCTAATACAGTGTAGCAGCTAACATGCTAATTTGTTTGTTTAATGATACTTTTCAAGACATGATATATTTTGCATAATGTTAATATATTGACACCAGCAGCTCCTGCCTCATGCTCATCGTCATGGAAACTCTACAGACACAAAGAAGCTGGTGATGCTGAACGTCCAGAGGACAGTGAGTGAAAATAACAAGCTGTTACTGTAATTAAAGGTTAGAATAAGAAGAAAAACGAGCAGAAGAAGAAGTGAAGCAACAGAAACCTGGCCACTTGTTTGAGGCCCTGGTAAGCCAAACCCAGCTCTCCATCTTCATTCAGATAACACCAGTCCTGTTGGTTACTGGTGTCACAGGAGGAAGGGGGGAGGAGGAGGAGGAGGAGAGAGGAAAAAGCAGATATTGAGAACGATGCAGAGAACAGAGAGGAAGCAGACTGCAGCTGTTAGTCAGCAAGAGAAAGTATCAGCATCTGTCAGCAGAGACTCAGCATATCACCACACAGTCAACAGGCCAAACAACACTGCTCATGTTCCTGTGATTCTGTCTGTGACTGTCTGTACTCACATGTCACTGTTATCACCATGAACTGATCATATGACCTGACTCTATAGAGATGATGAAGAAGAGTCACTTACTTTTTAGAGTCACACAGTCCATGATACGCTCTGAGAGCCTCCTCTTTGTCCACGGGTTCTTTACTGTTCTCCACCTCAGGAACATTATTACTCTCCTCCTGAAACACAGGGACATGATTCCTCTGGTGAAACACAGGGTTCAATTCAGGGGACACTTGTTTTTACTCTTCATATTCACAGGTTTACTTTGATAAACAGTATCTGTGTGTCTACTCCTGCAGAGAACCTGCAAACACAAACATCCACTTCTATGCAGACGATACTGTCGTTTACTGTTGTACACCACCTCTGTTTTTAACAGTGCTCAACACACTCACTGATTTGAAACTGATTCTAAATGCTGAACCTAAACTTATTATTTTACCTTTAAAGTTTTATATTATTTTGTTCTCCACTACATCAGACAGCCCTGGGTGACACCACACTGTAGAGGGAGTGTTTTCACATTGAAACTTACTATATGTTGGTTCTTCTCCTGTAGCTGGGCCGTGCTGACAATCTGAGTCCTGAGGATGAGCACCTCCTCCTTGCGGGCGTCCAGCTCCTCATTGGCTGCTTTCAGCTGGCTGAGCAGCAGATTGTAGCTGTCCTGCAGCTCATTGGACGAGTTGTTTTGAGACGCACGTTCAGCGATGGTCTTCCTCAGCTCGTTCAGGTCGTTCTTCAGTTTCTTGTTCTCTGACTCCAGCTCCTGCCTCTGCAGTGTCCAGAGGAGAGGGAGGAGTTTACATCAAATTACCCTTGCATCATTATTTATGATTCAACTGTTTGAACCTTTGTTTGAGTCTGACGAAACTACAACTAAATCCTTACATGTGGATGTTACGGCTGAGTGCCTGAGATCAGACTGAGAACACACCAAGGAACAGATATGTTTTTACCATCTGAGAAACATTTCTAAAATTCAATCTATTTTATCTTTTACAGACACAGAGATGATTTTATCTCGATGCCTCGACCGCTGCAGCATTTCACCTGCCTCAACCACAGATCTATGAATCAGCTCCAGACTGAACAGAACTCAGGAGAAGAGACCATCTCACACTGGTTTTATCCTCCTGACTGGCTCCCTGGATGTTTTAGATCTTACGGTTGAAGCTCTTCACGGCTCTCTCCATGTTTTATATCTGACCTGTGAACAGCATGTGAACCAGCTCGTAGCCTCAGGTCTCTTGTTGTTATTGGAGTCAGTAATCTCTTCTTAAAAAAACTTTTATCATTGAACTTTTCCTGATTTTACTTCATTTTATTGACAACTTTTTATTTTTTTATTTAATTTATTTTTACTGATCATCCTCTTGCTGCTGACGCTGCCTTGGTTTATTTACACTGAGACATTTAAATTGTATTTCTGATTTGTTGGTTTTATTTGTGATCTGCCTGTTTTATTTTGCTTCCTTGTGTAAAACACTTTGAACCATAGGTTTAGAAAAGTCTCTATAAATAAAGATCATTATTATTATATTGTTAGAAACATGTGCCACAGTCAACAGAACCACGTGAAACAGCTGATATTTATATTATTAACTTATTAACTATTAACTATTATTATACTTTTACAACTGGTTTCCATGATTACACCTTTCCTGACACGTTCCAGTACTTTCCCTTCAGCCAACACTTCCTCTCCAGTCAGAGTGCTGCCTCTGAGGTGAGGAGGTGATGGACGTTTATAATGCGAGAGAAGAAGAAGTAATCAGGTTCATACCTTCAGGTTGTTGTAGGCCAGATCTGCAGTCTCCTGCTGAGAGGTGGGACTCTTCACCTCCGAGCCCTGAGAGAGGGAAACAGGAAACAGATCAGGTCCTCGTCAGCAGCTGGAGAGCTGACAGGACTACAGGACTACAGTGTGACAGGACTACAGTGTGACAGGACTACAGGACTACAGTGTGACAGGACTACAGTGTGACAGGACTACAGGACTACAGTGTGACAGGACTACAGTGTGACAGGACTACAGGACTACAGTGTGACAGGACTACAGGACTACAGTGTGACAGGACTACAGGACTACAGTGTGACAGGACTACAGGACTACAGTGTGACAGGACTACAGGACTACAGTGTGACAGGACTACAGGACTACAGTGTGACAGGACTACAGTGTGACAGGACTACAGGACTACAGTGTGACAGGACTACAGTGTGACAGGACTACAGGACTACAGTGTGACAGGACTACAGGACTACAGTGTGACAGGACTACAGGACTACAGTGTGACAGGACTACAGGACTACAGTGTGACAGGACTACAGGACTACAGTGTGACAGGACTACAGGACTACAGTGTGACAGGACTACAGTGTGACAGGACTACAGTGTGACAGGACTACAGTGTTACAGTACGCCTACATGAATAAACAGTGATCATAAATCCTCACCCGGCGCTTGGCGAGCTCCTCCATCTTGTCCACGTTGAGCTGCAGCCTCTTCCTCTCCTGCTCCAGCTCTCGGACTCGTTTCTGCAGCTTCATGAACAGACTGATGTCCATCGCAGCTTTCTCCACCCCCAGCTCCTGAACACACCATGTCACATTCACTGACCTCAGAACACCTGCTCTGCTTCCTGTCTCCGACATCTCCACGTTACGGATCGTTAGGTTTTATCAGTACTACGACTTTTACCAATAGTGCTTACTGATCAAGTACTTTAACGGTTCTCTTATAGGTTCTGTGCTGGAGCCTCAGACTTAATAAATATTGGTAAATATTATAACAACTTATTCAAATGGAAAGAGACTCACAAAACAAACTCCTCCCACTTCATCGATGACTTTAAATCATGTCCAGGTAATCAAGTTCTCTGATTGACTCACCTCCACCAGCTGGACGGCGTCCTCAGTGTCTCCGACCTCGGAGGTGGAGATGGATGGGTAGTTAGAGTCCGACTCCAGGCTGCTCTGATTGGAAGGGTTCCTCCTGTGGCCGGGGTGGAACTGGAGGATGATGGGAGACAGAGTTTAATTCAGTGAAAACATTTTAATGTGCTGTGTAATCATCATCATCATCATCATCATTCTCTGCTCCGTGAATCAATTTCCTGTCTGACGTTTCCATGGTAACAGCATCACATGAAATTATCAGTGATGAAACTTCCACGTCAGACTGAAGCTACGTCACCGTTCATTCAACAAACTGTCAAACTGATGGAGGCCCTGTAACCATGGATACAACTGTGTGACACTGTAACCATGGAGACGACTGGAACCTCAACATGAGACCAGTTCTCTTAAATCCCTGGACCAGAAAATATCTGTGATGTCATGATGTGTTTAAGAAGTGGAGAGTGTCACAGGAGGTCAAAGGTCACAGGAGGTCACAGGTCACCTTGGTGAGGGACAGCTCCTCCTTCACGTTATCGTATCTCTGCTCCAGTCTGGAGAACTCTTTGAGGAGGTTCTGGTACCGCTGCCTCTCTGCGTCCAGCTCTGCCCCCAGAGACTCCTCCCTCTGAGACACACTGCTGCCGTCTGATACACAAACACAAACACACACATTATATAAATATAATCCCCATGAACTTTAAATATTCATATTTCATTAACATTAATATTATAAATATAAACAAATCAAACATGTTTATAAAGTGAGAATGTTTCTGTAATAAATAATACAAACACTGTGACTGAACGAGACCTGATCTGCATCTCTCTCTCTCTCGCCACCAGGGGGCAGTACTCAGTGAAATACAGAGGTGTACACCTGTGGAACACACCTCCCTCACTACCTGTCTCTTCTTTCTTTCTTTCCAGCGAAAAAAATCTAAATAATGATTCATTGCCCCACCCACCCTGACCAAGACAACTAAATGCCCCCAGTCCAGACCCAGAACCAGACCTGGACCCTGATCCAGACCCAGAACCAGACCTGGACCCTGATCCAGACCCAGAACCAGACTTGGACCTGGGTCTATCCTACAGGACATGTTCTTCCTCCTCTTCCTATTGGACGCTGTGTCTCCTCCTGACGTGATGTCACGGTAGTGATGAATCCTCTGTCTGTGATTCGTCCAGCAGAGAACCTGTTTCCTGCCCCCCCCCCCCAGGACAGGGGGAGGAGTCTGTCACACCTGGATGTTCTCACCTGTGCTGCTCTTGGACAGCTGCAGGATCCTCTGGTTCATTTCATCCTTCTCACTCTTCAGCAGAGAGTTTTCAGCCTCCAGCTCCTCCACCCTCTGAAGACGAGACCAACAGCTGATCATCAGAGGCCCCGCCCACACAGGTAACGCACACACACACACACATTCATCCTGCCCGATGATGAACCACAGGTAGGGTTGGGGCTCACCTGTCTGAGGTCCAGTTTCTCTGTGCCGTGCTCATCCTCCAGCCTCTTCCTGTGGGCGTGCGCCTCCTGTAGCTCCTCCCTCAGCTTCTGTAGCTCCTCCTGCAGCGAGGTCAGCTGACCCCCCTCCCCTTGCTGACCCCGGATCTGGTCCAGCTCCTTCTGCAGCTTGTTGACCTCTGACCCCAGACTGACATTCACTATCTGCAGCTGGTCGTTCTGATTGCGGTACTCTTTGGACTGAGATGGGACAGGAAGTGTTCGTACTGTTGTCATGGAAACACTTGACTGTCACTACTGATCCTGTATAAAGACTGTAACACATCTGTAATCAGGTCTCAGAGTTTCTACTGCAGCTGTAATTAAAGACCTGGATCCTGACACAGACTGTAAACAAAGATGGCTGTCGCCTCTGTGACGTCACCCACAGGTTTCTGAAGCTCAGAGTGAGCTGCTCCACCGTCGCTATCTTGGCAGTGTCTGACTCCGCCCCCTAACTCCCCGCTAATCCAAACAAGGTCAAAGAGGAGGGGCATGGGTTGAGCTGAGACCACCATGTGGCTGTCTGAGATCATGTCAGTGTACTGTTACTGGGCCGAGCTTCGTGTTTCTAACTCACTCAATAATAATAAACTCAAACTGTGTGTGTGTGTGAGGTGTCTGTGAGGTGTGTGTGAGGTGTGTGTGAGGTGTGTGTGAGGTGTGTGTGAGGTGTGTGAGGTGTGTGTGTGAGGTGTCTGTGAGGTGTGTGTGAGGTGTGTGTGAGGTGTGTGTGAGGTGTGTGTGAGGTGTGTGTGTGAGGTGTCTGTGAGGTGTCTGTGAGGTGTGTGAGGTGTGTGTGTGAGGTGTCTGTGAGGTGTCTGTGAGGTGTGTGAGGTGTGTGTGTGAGGTGTCTGTGAGGTGTGTGAGGTGTGTGTGTGAGGTGTCTGTGAGGTGTGTGTGAGGTGTGTGTGTGAGGTGTCTGTGAGGTGTCTGTGAGGTGTGTGAGGTGTGTGTGTGAGGTGTCTGTGAGGTGTGTGTGAGGTGTGTGTGAGGTGTGTGTGAGGTGTGTGTGAGGTGTGTGTGAGGTGTGTGTGAGGTGTCTGTGAGGTGTCTGTGAGGTGTGTGAGGTGTGTGTGTGAGGTGTCTGTGAGGTGTGTGTGAGGTGTGTGTGAGGTGTCTGTGAGGTGTGTGTGAGGTGTGTGTGAGGTGTGTGTGAGGTGTGTGTGAGGTGTGTGAGGTGTGTGTGAGGTGTGTGTGAGGTGTCTGTGAGGTGTGTGTGAGGTGTGTGTGAGGTGTGTGTGAGGTGTGTGTGAGGTGTGTGTGAGGTGTGTGTGAGGTGTGTGAGGTGTGTGTGTGAGGTGTCTGTGAGGTGTCTGTGAGGTGTGTGAGGTGTGTGTGAGGTGTCTGTGAGGTGTGTGTGAGGTGTGTGTGAGGTGTGTGTGAGGTGTCTGTGAGGTGTGTGTGAGGTGTGTGTGAGGTGTGTGTGAGGTGTGTGTGTGGTGTGTGTGAGGTGTGTGTGAGGTGTGTGAGGTGTGTGTGTGAGGTGTCTGTGAGGTGTCTGTGAGGTGTGTGAGGTGTGTGTGAGGTGTCTGTGAGGTGTGTGAGGTGTGTGTGAGGTGTGTGTGAGATGTGTGAGGTGTGTGTGAGGTGTGTGTGAGGTGTGTGTGAGGTGTGTGAGGTGTGTGAGGTGTGTGTGAGGTGTGTGTGAGATGTGTGAGGTGTGTGTGAGGTGTGTGTGAGGTGTCTGTGAGGTGTGTGAGGTGTGTGAGGTGTGTGTGAGGTGTGTGTGAGGTGTGTGTGAGGTGTGTGTGAGGTGTGTGAGGTGGTGTGTGAGGTGTGTGTGTGAGGTGTGTGAGGTGTCTCTCAGCTGTTTCCTCACCAGGTTGTCGTTGGTGAGCCGTGTGATCTCCTGCTGGACGCTGTACTCCACCTGTGCCTCCGGAGACAGAGACATGGTGTGGTTGAGGATCTCCTGCTTCTTCTCGATGTCGTCTTTCAGCAGCTCGATCTGAGTGTGAAGAGCCTCCAGCTCGTCTTTGTGCTGCCTGGACTGAGACTGCAGCTGCGCCTCCAGCAGCCTGAAGGACCAGGTCAGAGAGTGTAAGTGTCTAAGGTAACCTTTACCTGCCTGACTCAACACACACTGTTACCTGTAAGACCTGAGAGCACACCTGAGTCTAATACAGTGTAGCAGCTAACATGCTAATTTGTTTGTTTAATGATACTTTTCAAGACATGATATATTTTGCATAATGTTAATATATTGACACCAGCAGCTCCTGCCTCATGCTCATCGTCATGGAAACTCTACAGACACAAAGAAGCTGGTGATGCTGAACGTCCAGAGGACAGTGAGTGAAAATAACAAGCTGTTACTGTAATTAAAGGTTAGAATAAGAAGAAAAACGAGCAGAAGAAGAAGTGAAGCAACAGAAACCTGGCCACTTGTTTGAGGCCCTGGTAAGCCAAACCCAGCTCTCCATCTTCATTCAGATAACACCAGTCCTGTTGGTTACTGGTGTCACAGGAGGAAGGGGGGAGGAGGAGGAGGAGGAGAGAGGAAAAAGCAGATATTGAGAACGATGCAGAGAACAGAGAGGAAGCAGACTGCAGCTGTTAGTCAGCAAGAGAAAGTATCAGCATCTGTCAGCAGAGACTCAGCATATCACCACACAGTCAACAGGCCAAACAACACTGCTCATGTTCCTGTGATTCTGTCTGTGACTGTCTGTACTCACATGTCACTGTTATCACCATGAACTGATCATATGACCTGACTCTATAGAGATGATGAAGAAGAGTCACTTACTTTTTAGAGTCACACAGTCCATGATACGCTCTGAGAGCCTCCTCTTTGTCCACGGGTTCTTTACTGTTCTCCACCTCAGGAACATTATTACTCTCCTCCTGAAACACAGGGACATGATTCCTCTGGTGAAACACAGGCTTCAATTCAGGGGACACTTGTTTTTACTCTTCATATTCACAGGTTTACTTTGATAAACAGTATCTGTGTGTCTACTCCTGCAGAGAACCTGCAAACACAAACATTCACTTCTATGCAGACGATACTGCCGTTTACTGTTGTACACCACCTCTGTTTTTAACAGTGCTCAACACACTCAATGATTTGAAAGTGATTCTAAATGCTGAACCTAAACTTATTATTTTACCTTTAAAGTTTTATATTATTTTGTTCTCCACTACATCAGACAGCCCTGGGTCACACCACACTGTAGAGGGAGTGTTTTCACATAGAAACTTACTATATGTTGGTTCTTCTCCTGTAGCTGGGCCGTGCTGACAATCTGAGTCCTGAGGATGAGCACCTCCTCCTTGCGGGCGTCCAGCTCCTCATTGGCTGCTTTCAGCTGGCTGAGCAGCAGATTGTAGCTGTCCTGCAGCTCATTGGACGAGTTGTTTTGAGACGCACGTTCAGCGATGGTCTTCCTCAGCTCGTTCAGGTCGTTCTTCAGTTTCTTGTTCTCTGACTCCAGCTCCTGCCTCTGCAGTGTCCAGAGGAGAGGGAGGAGTTTACATCAAATTACCCTGCATCATTATTTATGATTCAACTGTTTGAACCTTTGTTTGAGTCTGACGAAACTACAACTAAATCCTTACATGTGGATGTTACGTCTGAGTGCCTGAGATCAGACTGAGAACACACCAAGGAACAGATATGTTTTTACCATCTGAGAAACATTTCTAAAATTCAATCTATTTTATCTTTTACAGACACAGAGATGATTTTATCTCGATGCCTCGACCGCTGCAGCATTTCACCTGCCTCAACCACAGATCTATGAATCAGCTCCAGACTGAACAGAACTCAGGAGAAGAGACCATCTCACACTGGTTTTATCCTCCTGACTGGCTCCCTGGATGTTTTAGATCTTACGGTTGAAGCTCTTCACGGCTCTCTCCATGTTTATCATTGAACTTTTCCTGATTTTACTTCATTTTATTGACAACTTTTTATTTTTTTATTTAATTTATTTTTACTGATCATCCTCTTGCTGCTGATGCTGCCTTGGTTTATTTACACTGAGACATTTAAATTGTATTTCTGATTTGTTGGTTTTATTTGTGATCTGCCTGTTTTATTTTGCTTCCTTGTGTAAAACACTTTGAACCATAGGTTTAGAAAAGTCTCTATAAATAAAGATCATTATTATCATATAGTTAGAAACGTGCCACAGTCCACAGAACCACGTGAAACAGCTGATATTTATATTATTAACCTACAGTTTATATTAAATTAAAGTTTCCTTATGTGACACTGACCAACACTCTCAGATGTCACACTGTAACTGCTCCAGCTTCAACTGAGATTTCAGTTACTTTTACAACTGGTTTCCATGATTACACCTTTCCTGACACGTTCCAGCACTTTCCCTTCAGCCAACACTTCCTCTCCAGTCAGAGTGCTGCCTCTGAGGTGAGGAGGTGACGGACGTTTATAATGCGAGAGAAGAAGAAGTAATCAGGTTCATACCTTCAGGTTGTTGTAGGCCAGATCTGCAGTCTCCTGCTGAGAGGTGGGACTCTTCACCTCCGAGCCCTGAGAGAGGGAAACAGGAAACAGATCAGGTCCTCGTCAGCAGCTGGAGAGCTGACAGGACTACAGGACTACAGTGTGACAGGACTACAGTGTGACAGGACTACAGGACTACAGTGTGACAGGACTACAGTGTGACAGGACTACAGGACTACAGTGTGACAGGACTACAGTGTGACATGACTACAGGACTACAGTGTGACAGGACTACAGTGTGACAGGACTACAGTGTGAAAGGATTACAGGACTACAGTGTGACAGGACTACAGTGTGACAGGACTACAGGACTACAGTGTGACAGGACTACAGTGTGACAGGACTACAGGACTACAGTGTGACAGGACTACAGTGTGACATGACTACAGGACTACAGTGTGACAGGACTACAGTGTGACAGGACTACAGTGTGACAGGATTACAGGACTACAGTGTGACAGGACTACAGTGTGACAGGACTACAGTGTGAAAGGATTACAGGACTACAGTGTGAAAGGACTACAGTGTGACAGGATTACAGGACTACAGTGTGAAAGGACTACAGTGTGACAGGACTACAGGACTACAGTGTGACAGGACTACAGGACTACAGTGTGACAGGACTACAGTGTGACAGGACTACAGTGTGACAGGACTACAGGACTACAGTGTGACAGGACTACAGTGTGACAGGACTACAGTGTGACAGGACTACAGGACTACAGTGTGACAGGACTACAGTGTGAAAGGACTACAGTGTGACAGGATTACAGGACTACAGTGTGAAAGGACTACAGTGTGACAGGACTACAGTGTGACAGGACTACAGGACTACAGTGTGACAGGACTACAGTGTGACAGGACTACAGGACTACAGGACTACAGTGTGACAGGACTACAGTGTGACAGGACTACAGTGTGACAGGACTACAGGACTACAGTGTGACAGGACTACAGGACTACAGTGTGACAGGACTACAGTGTGACAGGACTACAGTGTGACAGGACTACAGGACTACAGTGTGACAGGACTACAGGACTACAGTGTGACAGGACTACAGTGTGACAGGACTACAGTGTTACAGTACGCCTACATGAATAAACAGTGATCATAAATCCTCACCCGGCGCTTGGCGAGCTCCTCCATCTTGTCCACGTTGAGCTGCAGCCTCTTCCTCTCCTGCTCCAGCTCTCGGACTCGTTTCTGCAGCTTCATGAACAGACTGATGTCCATCGCAGCTTTCTCCACCCCCAGCTCCTGAACACACCATGTCACATTCACTGACCTCAGAACACCTGCTCTGCTTCCTGTCTCCGACATCTCCACGTTACGGATCGTTAGGTTTTATCAGTACTACGACTTTTACCAATAGTGCTTACTGATCAAGTACTTTAACGGTTCTCTTATAGGTTCTGTGCTGGAGCCTCAGACTTAATAAATATTGGTAAATATTATAACAACTTATTCAAATGGAAAGAGACTCACAAAACAAACTCCTCCCACTTCATCGATGACTTTAAATCATGTCCAGGTAATCAAGTTCTCTGATTGACTCACCTCCACCAGCTGGACGGCGTCCTCAGTGTCTCCGACCTCGGAGGTGGAGATGGATGGGTAGTTAGAGTCCGACTCCAGGCTGCTCTGATTGGAAGGGTTCCTCCTGTGGCCGGGGTGGAACTGGAGGATGATGGGAGACAGAGTTTAATTCAGTGAAAACATTTTAATGTGCTGTGTAATCATCATCATCATCATCATCATCATCATTCTCTGCTCCGTGAATCTATTTCCTGTCTGACGTTTCCATGGTAACAGCATCACATGAAATTATGAGTGATGAAACTTCCACGTCAGACTGAAGCTACGTCACCGTTCATTCAACAAACTGTCAAACTGATGGAGGCCCTGTAACCATGGATACAACTGTGTGACACTGTAACCATGGAGACGACTGGAACCTCAACATGAGACCAGTTCTCTTAAATCCCTGGACCAGAAAATATCTGTGATGTCATGATGTGTTTAAGAAGTGGAGAGTGTCACAGGAGGTCAAAGGTCACAGGAGGTCACAGGTCACCTTGGTGAGGGACAGCTCCTCCTTCACGTTATCGTATCTCTGCTCCAGTCTGGAGAACTCTTTGAGGAGGTTCTGGTACCGCTGCCTCTCTGCGTCCAGCTCCGCCCCCAGAGACTCTTCCCTCTGAGACACACTGCTGCCGTCTGATACACAAACACAAACACACACATTATATAAATATAATCCCCATGAACTTTAAATATTCACATTTCATTAACATTAATATTATAAATATAAACAAATCAAACATGTTTATAAAGTGAGAATGTTTCTGTAATAAATAATACAAACACTGTGACTGAACGAGACCTGATCTGCATCTCTCTCTCTCTCGCCACCAGGGGGCAGTACTCAGTGAAATACAGAGGTGTACACCTGTGGAACACACCTCCCTCACTACCTGTCTCTTCTTTCTTTCTTTCCAGCGAAAAAAATCTAAATAATGATTCATTGCCCCACCCACCCTGACCAAGACAACTAAATGCCCCCAGTCCAGACCCAGAACCAGACCTGGACCCTGATCCAGACCCAGAACCAGACTTGGACCCTGATCCAGACCCAGAACCAGACTTGGACCTGGGTCTATCCTACAGGACATGTTCTTCCTCCTCTTCCTATTGGACGCTGTGTCTCCTCCTGACGTGATGTCACGGTAGTGATGAATCCTCTGTCTGTGATTCGTCCAGCATAGAACCTGTTTCCTGCCCCCCCCTCCCCAGGACAGGGGGAGGAGTCTGTCACACCTGGATGTTCTCACCTGTGCTGCTCTTGGACAGCTGCAGGATCCTCTGGTTCATTTCATCCTTCTCGCTCTTCAGCAGAGAGTTTTCAGCCTCCAGCTCCTCCACCCTCTGAAGACGAGACCAACAGCTGATCATCAGAGGCCCCGCCCACACAGGTAACACACACACACACACACACACACACACACACACACACACACACACATTCATCCTGCCCGATGATGAACCACAGGTAGGGTTGGGGCTCACCTGTCTGAGGTCCAGTTTCTCTGTGCCGTGCTCATCCTCCAGCCTCTTCCTGTGGGCGTGCGCCTCCTGTAGCTCCTCCCTCAGCTTCTGTAGCTCCTCCTGCAGCGAGGTCAGCTGACCCCCCTCCCCTTGCTGACCCCGGAACTGGTCCAGCTCCTTCTGCAGCTTGTTGACCTCTGACCCCAGACTGACATTCACTATCTGCAGCTGCTCGTTCTGAGTGCGGTATTCTTTGGACTGAGACGGGACAGGAATTGTTCGTACTGTTGTCATGGAAACACTTGACTGTCACTACTGATCCTGTATAAAGACTGTAACACATCTGCAACACATCTGTAATCAGGTCTCAGAGTTTCTACTGCAGCTGTTTACATGAGCTGTAATTAAAGACCTGGATCCTGACACAGACTGTAAACAAAGATGGCTGTCGCCTCTGTGACGTCACCCACAGGTTTCTGAAGCTCAGAGTGAGCTGCTCCACCGTCGCTATCTTGGCAGTGTCTGACTCCGCCCCTAACTCCCAGCTAATCCAAACAAGGTCAAAGAGGAGGGGCGTCTGTGGAGCTGAGACCACCATGTGGCTGTCTGAGATCATGTCAGTGTACTGTTACTGGGCCGAGCTTCGTGTTTCTAACTCACTCAATAATAATAAACTCAAACTGTGTGTGTGTGTGTGTGTGTGTGTGTGTGTGTGTGTGTGTGCGTGTGTGTGTGTGTACCTGGTCGTCCATCTTCCTCTGCATCTGGACGATCTTGTTCTCCATGCCTGAGTTGAGTTTCTTCAGGTGTTGTGCGGAGCGAGCGTCGATCTTCAGCTGCTTCAGTCGTCGTCTGGCAAGTAGCCGTCTGTACGCACACTGGATGGTGATGGCAGCGTCGCGCGCCCGTCTGAACTTCCTCCTGAGCAGCCAGCGCCGGACGCTCCTCTGGATGATCATGGCCTTGTGGTGCAGCAGGAACTGCCGAGTGACACAAACACACAGTGTGAGGAAGCGTTCACTGTCCTCCGCTCACATTCCTGCACTAAGTGGAAACCGCATGTCTCCAATCATCAGCTCAGATCTGACCAGAGACCACGGGACTCAGACCGACGTCTTTACCTCCCAGTAGATCCGGCGGGTGAACATTCCTTTGGCGTAGGCCTGGATGGTGACGACGGCCCGTCTCACCCTCAGGAAAGAGCGGCGCTCTCTCACCATGCGGTACTGTTTCTGACAGACGAGGGCGGCTCGAGTCAGACGCAGGTACTCAGCGTACCTGGAGGAAACACACACACACACACACACACACACACACACACACACACAATGAAGGATCCAGGACACGTTTATTTCTCTTCACTGCTGAACGAACACAGACAGGTTCAGATTTAAAGTATATTTTTTTTTTTTTGGGGCTTTTATGCCTTTAATGGACAGCACAGTGGAGAGTGACAGGAAACAGGGAGGCAGAGAGAGGGGGAATGACATGCAGTGAAAGGCCGTCCGATGCGGGATTCGAACCGGGGCCAACTGCAGCGAGGACTGTAGCCTCTACACATGGGGCGCCTGCTTAAACCACTACGCTACACAACGCCCCAGGTTCAGATTTAAGTCTGTGTCTGACACATTAATAATATTAATAAGATTAATAAGATTCATCGAGTCTCACTCCTCAGTAACGACAGAGATCCAGATCAGGGCCCAGATGCATCAGTGATGCGCACACACAGAAACCATGTGAATCCATTTCCCGCTCATAAACAGTTATTTATAAACACATCCTGTGACCATGTGAACACACGGGGAGAGACACGTAATTTAACAAGAAATAAAACCAACTTCACAGAGCTTCATTATCATCATTATAAGTTTTATAATTTAACACTTTATGATCATAAATTAAAGTTTGTGTTTAATATGTTATTATTTACTGTGAGTCCTTGTGTAGCTGAACACTGACAGAGTGATGTTCTTATGACTGATCACAGGACAGTCTTCATCATTCGTGGAGGATTGTGGGAAACGAGGTTCGTTCACATGAGTCAGATTCATAAAGAAGAACCATGAAAACCAACGTCTGAGTTTTAGTTCTGGATCTACAGAGTTTTATGGATCTGGACCCTGAACTCAGAAACCTGGTTCAGGTGTGGTTCAGAGTTCAGCTCCTTCCTGACCTGGACCTGGATTTGGACCTGGACCTGGCTTTGGTTATCAGTGCTAATAAAATAAAAAATAAAACTCACCTGCGGGCCAGGTATCCTCGGCCGTATCTCTGCAAAGTGATGGCGGTCTTGCAAATCTTGCGGTACCGGACTCTCTGGAGCCAGCCTCGGACCGTCTTCTGGATCTTGATGCAGGCGGCGCGGAACTTATCGGCCCGGAGCTTCTCCAGGTACGCCACCTGCCCCGCCCGGAAGAAGATCTTTGTCTTTCCAAACTGGAACATATCGGGCTCCTGAGGACCAGAGGGAAATGAAAGATCTCAGAGACCGGATCAAGACCAGAACCAGAGGTCTCTCCTTCCTACTGTGAACCTCTACAGGACAAAACATCTGGAGCTGGAGAACAGCTGGACATAAACCACAGGGAGGGTGACACAGTCACCTGATAGCTGGAGGGAGGGGTGTGTGTGTGACGACTCATTTCTTGTTTCCATGACGACGTGTTCTCACCTTAATCAGCGTCTCCAGCAGGTTTTTACACACCAGCTTCTTGTCTGATGACGTCATGTCGGACTTCCTCATCAACACTCGATACCTGCTGAAGAAGTCTGGGTACGTCCACCTGGACACACACACACACACACACACACACACACACACACACACACACACACACACACACACACACACACACACACACACACACACACACACACACACACACACACTACATGACATGGTTCCTGCAGAATCCTGAAGAATTTGGACTGAAATAAACTTCAGGAACAATCAGCTGAACATTAATGTAAACGCCAACATCCAAACAACACGGGATCAATGTTCATCTTCATCTCCATGCCGACAGCAGCTGTCAGGTTTGATATGATGTAGCAGAATCACATCAGAGTGAAACATAACGTGAAAAAAAACTCTGCTTCAGACCTGCAGATCTCTAAATCTGGATTCTGGATTGTGGATCAGACCAAACAACATATTTGACGACATCATGAGATCAATGATTGGGAAGTCAACACACGAAGCTGCTGCAGATCATCAGATTTCATGCTGCTGAACTCCAGAGAGAAGCAGCTGGTTTAAGCCTGAGAGCAGAGTGCCGCTGCAGTTCAGGCTCACCTGAGCTATAATGTGGTTCTATGAGGTGGACTTACCTGGACGGGTATCCGGCCGCACTGATCCGGATCGTCTCCAGGACTCCACAGGCGCGGAGCTGCTGCACCGCTCGCCTTGAGTCGAACCTGCAGCGACACACAGGAAACACTTTACTGTCACCTCCGTCCAGCTCACACCTGAGGCTCAGCTGAACATCACGTCCCACCTCGTCTTCCTCTTCGGCTTCATCATCATCACTCAGCAGACTCAGTCAGAGGACGACTGACTGAGAGAGAGAGCTCAGAGTCTGACCGAGTCATGTGACGTCGTCTAATCTAACAGGCCTGACACAGAAACATGTTTACGTGATGAGAACAACAGGATATCTGTGACCCCCCCCCCCCTCCCCCCTCCACTGTTCAACACTGCAGTTCAGTCAGTGAGTCACATGACCTCAGATTCATGGGTAACAGGCAGGATCTTCTTCTTCTCTCTTTGTCTGGACAGTTAAACCTTGACGACATCATCATCTTATTCTTCTGTTTGATGAACTGATGATGGAGTAAAGGTGTAGAGCTGTTTACGTAACAGAGCTTACCTAATGGCTTGTTTCTATGGTAACCACTGTTCCTACAGTGACAGGTTGACTTAGATCAGTAAACTGTGATCACATGATCAGAGGTCAGACTGACGCAGCATCAGACAAACATCCAGCTCAGTGACATCAGACCAGACCATGATGTAGCAAGTTGTAGTTAGCTTAGCATTAATTAGCAGGTGGATGAACACGAGTCGTTTGTTTTGAATGATTTCCGTTAAAGCCTCAGTGGAAACATCCATTCAGACGAGCTAAGCTAACAGGCTAGGCTATGAAAACGTAGCTGAGCTAACAGGCTAGGCTATGAAAACGTAGCTGAGCTAACAGGCTAGGCTATGAAAACGTAGCTGAGCTAACAGGCTAGGCTATGAAAACGTAGCTGAGCTAACAGGCTAGGCTATGAAAACGTAGCTGAGCTAACAGGCTAGGCTATGAAAACGTAGCTGAGCTAACAGGCTAGGCTAAGCTAGCTGTCTGTCGTGTCTGTGTGAAAGCATCACAGAAGAAGAAACCAAGAAGAAAAGATGAGTGAAAGTCTGTTTTAACTAATGAACCCTTTAATTCTCTGAGCAGCTCTGAGGCTTCTGGCAGCTGCCGCCATCTTTTAAGGTGGAATGTTTTCTTGGTGTTACTCAATGAATGACTGATCTTTGGAAATCAATCAATACACCTTAAATATGACTTTGACCATTCGTTTTTATCAGTTCTACGTGACGGACTCTTAAATAATCGGATCGAGATCGGATAAATTTAAACCTGATCATGTGACGTGAATATTTTATTTCATCACAAAAAAAGAGGCGGAGCATCATTCAGGTGGCTGCAGCCGCTCTACACCTGTGGTTTCAGCTCAGGTATGTCTGCGTGTCAGGTGTGTGTCTCATGGTGACTGGACTGATGTATCTGACAGAGCCGGAGCTCTGGAGGAAACGTGGCGTGGACTCACGAGAAGGCCTCCTTGAAGTCGTTGGGTTTGATGCAGCGGACGTAGTGAGGCGTGGTGGCGTTCAGAGTCTCCATGAGGAGGTGGAGGGAGCTGCGGAACTGGGGACAGAGACACATGAGACACATGAGACACATGAGACACGCTCAGAGACAGACTTGAGGACAGCAGAGCTCGGCTCACCTGGTGTCCCACCGTCTTCCTGTGCTCCTTGTTGGGAGCGCGGGGCGCTGACTTCGCCGGACGGACATTCACTCTGGACGATTTGGAGGGGGGAGGGTCGTCTTTCTCATGGAACAGGTCCGCTACCAGCTGGAACTGAGAGGAGACAAGCGGTCTGACTGAGCATGAGTCATCACCATGTCACATGACACGAGCCATGGCTACAACCATCAGAGAATACCGATCCACTGATAACTGATCAATAATATTTCATGTTCCAGCTTCACTGATGTGAAAAAGATCAGATCAAAGCCACAACAAATTATTAATTACATAAAAATGAATTGATTATTATTGTGATTTTAATAAAAAATCAAAGTTAAAATCACTAATAAACATCACATCATCCTGTCTGATGTTCTGTTAAAGTGTGTGTGTGTGTTTGTGTGTGTGTGTGTGTGTGTGTGTGTGTGTGTGTGCGCGACACATCTGTCAACATGTGGCTCGTCACTGCCTCCTGCTGTTCATCAGAGGAAACTGAACTAACTGCTGCATAGAGCTGGAGGAGCTAACATACTGGGTGTGTGTGTGTGTGTGTGTGTGTGTGTGTGTGTGTGTGTGTGTGTGTTGTGTGTGTGTGTGTGTGTGTGTGTGTGTGTGTGCGCGACACATCTGTCAACATGTGGCTCGTCACTGCCTCCTGCTGTTCATCAGAGGAAACTGAACTAACTGCTGCATAGAGCTGGAGGAGCTAACATACTGGGTGTGTGTGTGTGTGTGTGTGTGTGTGTGTGTGTGTGTGTGTGTGTGTGTGTGTGTGTGTGTGTGTGTGTGTGTGTGTGTGTGTGTGCATTAACATCAGGAGTAAACCTTCAGGACCTTTCACTCACTGGACACATGTCATAACCTTCTCAGTGTCTTTACATCTGCTCTGAGATCAGCTGCAGCTCAGAACTCAGTTTAATTAACACAGCAGATAACAGGGTTTATCAGAGCTCTTCTGAATCTGCTGCCGTCACATGACCACATGACCACATGACCACATGACCACATGACCACATGACCACATGACCACATGACCACATGACCACATGACCACATGATCACATGACCACATGACCACATGATCGCAGGAAGGTCAGGAACAGACATCACAGCTTTACACTCACAGCTCTGAGCACCACTCCTCTGTGTCTAAGACATGTTTTATTTTGAAATGTGTCCACAAAATGTCTGTGGACCTGGACTGGTCCTGGACCAGGTCCTGGTCCTGGACCAGTCCTGGTCCTGGACCAGGTCCTGGTCCTGGGTTTTACCTGACTGGCCTTCAGGATGTTGATCTGCTCCTCATAAACGGTGTCTCTGTTCTTTTCCAGGAAGCCGTCACACTGATATTCCACCTGTAGAAAACAGTCAGAGAAAACAGTCAGAAAACAGTCAGAGACCAGTCAGAGAGAACAGTCAGAGAACAGTCAGAGAACAGTCAGAACAGTTAGAGAACAGTCAGGGAACAGTCAGAACAGTTAGAGAACAGTCAGAGAACAGTCAGAGAGAACAGTCAGAACAGTCAGAGAGAACAGTCAGAGAACAGTCAGAACAGTTAGAGAACAGTCAGAGAGAACAGTCAGAACAGTTAGAGAACAGTCAGAGAACAGTCAGAACAGTTAGAGAACAGTCAGAGAACAGTCAGAGAGAACAGTCAGAACAGTTAGAGAACAGTCAGAGAACAGTCAGAGAGAACAGTCAGAACAGTCAGAGAGAACAGTCAGAGAACAGTCAGAGAACAGTCAGAACAGTCAGAGAACAGTCAGAGAACAGTCAGAACAGTCAGAGAACAGTCAGAGAGAACAGTCAGAACAGTTAGAGAACAGTCAGAGAACAGTCAGAGAGAACAGTTAGAGAACAGTCAGAACAGTTAGAGAACAGTCAGAGAACAGTCAGAACAGTTAGAGAACTCTCAGTCTGCTCACCTTGTCAGCGAAGTGAATGATGATGAAGGAGGTGTTGGACATACGAGGTTTCTGGAAGTGGACGCTGCTGGAGTGCTGCTTGTAGAGTTTCTGGGCCCAGTTCTGATCCGTCCCCTTCGGCACCTGAGACACAAGAACAGACACAGGTCCACAGGATCAGGACTCCAGAGACTGGATGAGTCCGGCTCCTGCCTACAGGTTTAAGCCTGTCTCAGACTGACTCAGTTTGAGCTGCTGTTCCTAATAAACTGGTGACAGGGACACAGAGACACTGAGGAAGAGGAGCAGTCTCACCTTACACTCTTCGTCCAGCAGGTCCAGGACTCCGAGCCGAGCCTCGATCAGGTCTATGCAGGGCTGGTTGTCATGGAAGTCGATCAGAGTCCAGGGGATCTGTTCCTTCATGTACTCCTCCTGCTCCAGCTTAAACACGTGCTGCCAGACCAAAGGAGGACATGTTCATCAGCACACGTATGACACACGTATGACACATGTATGACACACGTATGACACACGTATGACACACGTATGACACACGTATGACACACGTATGACACACGTATGACACACGTATGAGACGTATGAAGCTGACGAGGGTTGAAGAGACTCACAGAGTTGAACTGCTGCTGAAGCTTCTCGTTGGCATAGTTGATGCAGAACTGCTCGAAGCTGTTCACCTCGAATGTCTCGAACCTGCAGAGTCACACACACACACACACACACACACACACACACACACACACACACACACACACACACAAGACAGGAGTCTGTTCTGAGCAGGTCTGAGGTTCTTCAGAGAACCACATCCAGCAGATCTGACTCTGTGATGATGAACGGTGTCAGAGCGTGCGTGTGTGTGTGTGTGTGTGTGTGTGTGTGTGTGTGTGTGTGTGTGTGTGTGTGTGTGTGTGTGTGTGTGTGTGTGTGTGTGTGTGTGTGTGTGTGTGCGTGTGTGTGTGTGCAGCAGAGGATGATGGTCTTGGCGTCGTACCCGTAGATGTCCAGGACGCCGATGAAGGAGTGCTGCTTGGAGGACGTGTGCAGCGACTTGTTGATGTGCTTCACGATCCAGTCGAACATGCGTGCGTAGATGTGCTTGGCGAGCGCGTCGCGGGCGTTGGCAGCCATTTTGCTTGACATGGTCTTGACGTAGGTCTCGGACGCAGTGACTAGCTTCCTGTGACAGAGCCAGTGCTCCATCTGCTGCAGCTCCACCCCCAGCAGCCGGCAGAAGTGCTTCAGGTGGGGGTCGTCCCTCTGCAACACACACAGCGCCTGTTAGTGGCCTGATCTGTGACACGCTGCTCATCAGTGTAACCACAGCAACCACGTACCAAGATGTGACAGGACTCCCCGTCTCGCTCCGAGCAGATCTCTACGTTCCCCAGGTGAAGGATGGACGCCATGACTCTGAAGATGCTGCTCTGACTGCTGTCCTTCACACCTGAGGACACACAGAGATGCCATCAGACTGTCCTCAGGTCTGCCAGGGTCTGAGTCACACCAGGTCCAACTGGTTCAGACCAGGTCCTGGGTCAGACCAGGTCCTGGGTCAGACCAGGTCTAAATGAGTCAGACCAGTCCAACTGGTTCAGACCAGGTCCTGGGTCAGACCAGGTCCTGGGTCAGACCAGGTCTAAATGGGTCAGACCAGGTCCAACTGGTTCAGACCAGGTCCTGGGTCAGACCAGGTCTAAATGGGTCAGACCAGGTCCAACTGGTTCAGACCAGGTCCTGGGTCAGACCAGGTCTAACTGGGTCCAGTGGGTCTCTGGTCTTATGAGACACTCACATGTTTCTGAATATGTTTAATTTAATTCAAGATGTTCCTTCATGTGAGACGCTGTCCTCCCTGGGGGGTCCAGAACCACATGGGGACCAACATAAACCTGAGGGGACCCTGGTTGATGTGACAGATGAGGAACAATGGAACAAGAACTCTGTGATTGGTTCCTTCAAATTAAGAGCACACCTTTAGTCACGTTGTTTTAATGTGACACTGGAAACGTTCAGGAAACAGCTGGAGGATAAAATCAACAGAACTTCTGGTTCTATCAAAACACCTGACAGATAAAAACTCAATAAAGAACCATTTGAAATGAGAGAACCGGGTCTGAAGCAGGGTTGTGGACTGGGCTGGGGGGGGGGGGGTCTTACCCAGCAGACCGAAGGCCTCTCTGGTCTTCTTGAAGTCCTCGGCGTCGTTCACTCCCTCGATGAAGATGTTCTCTCCTAAAGACGTGTAGGTGAAGTCCTCTGCACTGGCTGACAACACAGAACACACCTGATGTTAGCAACATGTGAGTCACATGGAAAGACTGGAGGTCAACCAGGAACCACTCACCAACCCACTACTAGATAAGTATTACTGCTAGTTACTAGTAGTACTAACTAGTAACTAGCAGAGTGACTCACTGAGGCTGAGCTCTGTCAGCTCTGGTAATGAGGCTGAAGCACAGAGCTGATAGAAGATGTGATAGTTCCTCTCATCTTCAGCCTGTAAACAAACAGGATGACAAAATGTCAACAACAACAACACAACAACTTTACAACACCAGCATGTCAACAACTACAACAACACCAACACAACAACAACAATAACAATACCAACACAACAAAAACACAACAACAATTACACAACATCAACACACCAACACAACTACAACAAGAACACAACAACAAAAACACAACACAAACAACACACCAACACAACACCAACAACAACAACACTAACTCAACAAAAACACACCAACAACACACCAACAAGAACAAAAGCACAACACCAACAACAACAACTATAATACACCAACACTACAACAACACAACAACAACACAACAAATACAACAAGTACAACAATTACACAACAACAAAAACACAACACCAACACAACTACAACAATAACAACAAAAACACACAGACACAACTACAACAACAACAAAAACACAAAAACACACCAACACAACAACTACACAACAACAACTACAACAACAAAAACACAAAAACACACCAACACAACAATTACAACAACAACAAGAAGAACACAACAACACACACCAACACAACAACTACAACAACAACGACACAACTACAACAACAAGAAGAAGAACACAACAACACACCAACACAACAACTACAACAATTACACAACAACAAAAACACAACACCAACACAACTACAAAAACAACAACACACCAACACAACAACTACAACAACACAACAACAACTACAACAACAACAAAAACACAAAAACACACCAACACAACAATTACAACAACAACAAGAAGAACACAACAACACACACCAACACAACAACTACAACAACACAACAACTACAACAACAACAAGAAGAACACAACAACAACACACACCAACACAACAACTACAACAACACAACAACAACAACACAACAACAACAACACAACATCTACAACAAGAAGAAGAAGAACACAACAACAACACACACACACCTGGAAGACGACCCGGGACTTCTCCAGCAGGTATGTTCTCATGTTGGCTCCGATGATGTGGAACCCTCGGCTGAAGCCGATCTGGATGTACTTCCCGAAGCGACTGCTGTTGTCGTTTCGAGTGGTTTTAGCGTTTCCAATCGCCTGGTGCACAGAGAGGGACATGAAAGAGTGTCAGTCGGGGGCGGAGCCTCGTTCTTCTTCTACCAGGTTACCAATGTCGCAGACACTCACCTCCATGATGGGGCTGGAGGCGAGGACCTTCTCCTCCACGTTGGTGTCGTTGGCTGAACCTCCCACTGTGGCGAAGAAGCGCATGGCGTACTTGGCAGACACCGTCTTTCCCGCTCCTGACTCTCCGCTGACGATGATGGACTGGTTCCTCTCGTCTCTGCAGAACCAACAACAACCATCAGCTGACGTCTACACCGATCCACCCTGATCCCTGACTGACAGGTGCAGGTCTGACCTGCCCATCTGCTTGTACGCCTCCTCCGCCACGGCGAAGATGTGCGGGTCCATGTCGCCCATGTTCTGTCCACTGTAGGCGTTGATGACCTCCTCGCCGTAGATCTGCAGCTGCTCGTACGGGTTGATGGCCACCAGCACGATCCCTGGAGAACACGACACAGAACCTCAACATGCAGAACCACAGGACCATCAGCTGTGGAACACACCACCCCAGCTTCACGCAGAACGTGTGTGAGACGTTACGTTCTGGTCGTTCGTTACCAGGAGCAACCGACACCTCGTTAATGAAACGCTCTGATTTCACATGATCATAATCAGGATCTGGATCTAGATCGTTATCTGGCGCAGGTAATAAAAATGTAATATATGAACCCATGAGGACACGTAGACCTGACGGGGGCCGGGGGACTGACCGCAGTAGGTGTAGATGTGGTTGGACTCCAGGAAGCGGACTCGGAGGTTGTGCAGGACGGCAGGTTCATGCAGGTAACTGAGAGCAGTGAGGTCGTTCTCCCCCACCAGGATGTCGGGGTTACGGAGGAAGGGAAGATGGTTACTCTTCGGACCAATGGAGTACTCCAGAGGCTGAGAGAGGACGACACCACACACAGTCAATCAATACACAATCAATCAATTCACAATATAATAATATAATAACTATATTTAATAATCTTTCAAATGTAGATAAGAGGATCTAAATTGGTTTGTTTCTCTCCTTGGGCCATCAATTTGAAAAATATCATTAGCCACCATTTTGCAGGATGGCCTCAGGAAACACATATTTTACCCACCGGACCTGATTTCAATGATTTTGTAAGGTAACCCTGTTTTTGACTATGAGGACGTCAGAGTCACAATTCTTAATGTCAATTAGATATTATGTTTAAGAATTTAAATCATTTTTATGCTGACGAGGTTTTTGGCCTCTGTGTGATTCTTCTAATTTAGCAGGACTTTTAATCTGTAAAACGTAGCGTTAATCTTTTTCAAGTGAACTAAATATCGCCGTCCATGTCGTTAAGATGTCTGACACCTATAGATCATTCATACGGAAAAATTGTGGGTGAATTTTTTGGCAAAAAATTACATTTCCTTGCCAGAGATGGCGGCCATCTTGAATTCTCAAGTGGCTAACGTGTTTTATTAAAAGAGTGATGTCTTGAGCTAACACACACAGCTGCAGACGACAATCAATCAAACGCTTTCATATGTAATTGTCATTTTGTCGCAAAATTATTTTAATTATGACTAAAACAGAATCAGTAAAGTTCTGATTCTTTTCATCATGTGCACAAACATGTTCAGCTGAGTGTGTTCTCTCTGATAGAACGTGTTACGTACCGTCTCATCCTCCAGTTTGAGGTGGAGAACTGACTCTCCTTCTTTATAATCCCTGGTGATCTCCGCAGCTCTCCACACATCCTCGGGGTCCGGGATCCAGACCCGAGTGAACTGAAACACACGACGTCAGGTCAGATCATGATCTCATACGTGTCTGATTCCACAGAAGAAGAAGAAACACTGAAGGTGGCCGACACGTTCAGATATCAAACAGCTGATGGTCGTTTTATTTCTGACACATGATCCATAAACTGAATATTTCTATGATCAGCACCAGATCAGTTCCACCTGCGGCAGAGAGCTGATGTTCAGATTCAATCAGTCTGGGGAATGTGTTCCTGTGGGTTCTGCAGGAGGAAACTGTGGAACAGATGTTCATGTGTTCTGAGCTGGTTAGAACCGGAGGAGGCGTGGCTGCTGTCTGTTACAGCTGGAGGCTGCTGCAGCAGGAAACTGGGGTTTCCTGGTGAATAATTGATTTCTGTTCACATTTTATTAATAGATGTAAATATTTAAAGATGAAACAGATGGATCTTTACCTGTGAACACACCTCACCTGTCGGACTCACACACATCACAGACACAAGTGTCTGTTGTGGTTTCTCCAGTTAGCAGCTGATGAAAATGTGATGAGGTGGTGCAGCGTGGGGAAGTGAAACATTTATTGATCAAGGATTTAACTTCTGACAAAAAGAAACATGATCAGCTGCTGCTTTTAAAACCTCCAATCAAACACAATTCACTTTTATTCATATTTATTTCTACGACAAGATCGACTTCTGTCTGTGCCGAGGAAAAATACAGAGAAAGAAAACAACCTCAGAGACGCTGTAACCACGGAAACCTGATCCTCGGCCCTCTGACCGGTTCCTGCCAGAGTTCACTTTCTGTATTCACAGTAATCAGCTAATTACAAGTTTTATCTGCTTCTGTAGATTAACGAGTTTCTGCTCTCATCATCAGCTCCTCGCTAAGCTAATCTGTTACAGCCGAGCGTCCTTCATCATGTACATGAACATCACGTTCCACACTGAGAACGTCACGTTCCACACAGAGAACATGTTCCACACTGAGAAAACATCACGTTCCACACAGAGAACATGTTCCACACTGAAAACATCATGTTCCACACTGAGAACATCACATTCCACACAGAGAACATGTTCCACACTGAAAACATCATGTTCCACACTGAAAACATCATGTTCCACACTGAAAACATCACGTTCCACACAGAGAACATGTTCCACACTGAGAACATCACGTTCCACACTGAAAACATCACGTTCCACACAGAGAACATGTTCCACACAGAGAACATCACGTTCCACACAGAGAACATGTTCCACACTGAAAACATCATGTTCCACACTGAAAACATCATGTTCCACACTGAAAACATCATGTTCCACACAGAGAACATGTTCCACACAGAGAACATCACGTTCCACACAGAGAACATGTTCCACACTGAAAACATCATGTTCCACACTGAAAACATCATGTTCCACACTGAGAACATCACATTCCACACTGAGAACATCACGTTCCACACAGAGAACATGTTCCACACTGAAAACATCATGTTCCACACTGAAAACATCATGTTCCACACTGAAAACATCACGTTCCACACTGAGAACATGTTCCACACTGAAAACATCACGTTCCACACTGAGAACATGTTCCACACTGAAAACATCACGTTCCACACAGAGAACATCACGTTCCACACTGAGAACATGTTCCACACTGAAAACATCATGTTCCACACTGAAAACATCACGTTCCACACTGAGAAAACATCACGTTCCACACAGAGAACATGTTCCACACTGAAAACATCATGTTCCACACTGAAAACATCATGTTCCACACTGAAAACATCATGTTCCACACTGAGAACATCACATTCCACACTGAGAACATCACGTTCCACACAGAGAACATGTTCCACACTGAAAACATCACGTTCCACACAGAGAACATGTTCCACACTGAAAACATCATGTTCCACACTGAAAACATCATGTTCCACACTGAAAACATCACGTTCCACACTGAGAACATCACGTTCCACACTGAGAACATGTTCCACACTGAAAACATCATGTTCCACACTGAAAACATCACGTTCCACACTGAGAACATCACGTTCCACACTGAGAACATGTTCCACACTGAAAACACCATGTTCCACACTGAGAACATCATGTTCCACACAGAGAACATCACGTTCCACACAGAGAACATCACGTTCCACACAGAGAACATCACGTTCCACACAGAGAACATCACGTTCCACACAGAGAACATCACGTTCCACACAGAGAACATGTTCCACACTGAAAACACCATGTTCCACACTGAAAACACCATGTTCCACACTGAAAACACCATGTTCCACACAGAGAACATGTTCCACACTGAAAACACCATGTTCCACACTGAAAACACCATGTTCCACACAGAGAACATCATGTTCCACACTGAGAAAACATCACGTTCCACACAGAGAACATGTTCCACACTGAAAACACCATGTTCCACATAGAGAACATGTTCCACACTGAAAACATCATGTTCCACACTGAGAACATCACGTTCCACACTGAGAACATCATGTTCCACACTGTAAAATAGCCTTTCCACTGGGAGCCCTGAAGAAGGAACATGTTCTGCAGAGCTGTGAGGCCTGTGTTCTGCAGTAACAGTTCCATGTTCTCATAGACATTAAAGTCTCCTGGTTGAAGCATCAATACAAAAGATGAAAAACTGTGTTAGAACATATGTGGTTCTTTATTAAAACCAAGTCTAAGCTCAAGAACCCTGTGGACAACTGAAGTCAGCTGTAGCTACAGACGTCAACCTCATGGTGGCGCTAGACGAACAGTCAGAGCATCAGCACAGGATCCATCAGTCTGAACCACAGCACGCCTCGACTGTCTGTATCCTCACAAACCCAGGTTCTGTCAGGTTCTATCTGCCAGTGATCTGAAGAACCTCATGGAAGGAGACAGTTTGGGTTCTCGTCCTACTTACCAGTGAATTCAGAGAGAGATTTAATACACAGAATGATTAGAGCCGTTCCTCCTGTTTTCCACTGAGAGAAAACTTAGTCTGAGTCAGCGTTTATATTAATGAGGGAACACAGGAGGAGAACTAGAACATCAGGATGAGGGAACCCTGACACGTGGACCAGGCTGAGATAAAGTCCTCTCAGACCTGGACCTTGTGACTGGTCATGACTGACTCTTGGGAGAACCCTCCAGTGTTAAAGTCACCGAGTCATGTGAAGAACCGGATCAGACCTGATTCATTTAAAGAGATTAACCCACATTAACAGAGGACAGTCTGACGGCAGTGGAGGAGGAGGACACAGCCCGTCCTGTCTCTGCAGGACAGGAGGTGAACAGGATGTTTACTTCATTAAGTTCTGATGTTTGTTTCTGATGTTAGGAAATGATCTCTGGCGTGTTCAAAGACGTGAGAACCGTCCTATCAGGGGTGACCGCCGCTCGCCGGTCAGTGTGTTACCTCTGATGTCGTTGACCTCTGGCTCTGGAGTGTTTTAATATCTGATAAACTTCCTTTTGGAAGATGAACTTTGATCTTGAAATATAATATTTGTTGCTGCTCGTCGGTTTGAGAAGATGAAGCTAAAAATACTTGATTGGTTTTGACAGTTTAACATCAGCTCTGTGAATTCAAATACACGTCAGTAAACATAAATGTATATAAATGAAATGAAAATGATGGTGTCATTAGATTGTAATATATATTACAGACTGGATATGAAGGGTGTGTTTTCCGACAGGCAGCGTCTACCTGAACTACAACATGATGATCAATGAACTGAACTCAACTGAAAATTCCTTCAATAAGAAAACCTGTGCAGCAGCTTCAAGTTACTCGCTCAGGTGTCACAGCTGCTCACTCATCAGCTCCACATCACACTGATGATGATGATGATGATGATGATGGCAGGAAGCAAAGAGGTGTCACTTCCTCCTTCCAACAGACAAACTGTGGTGAAGGAGGAAGCAGCAGGTTACCTGACAGGTGAGCCGCCCCGTCACAGTTGAGGAGAAGGTGGATGACATCATCGCCTTCAGCTGCTTTAATGCAAATTTGCTTGACTGAAACCAGAGAGTCATTTACATGGTGATGCAAACACCTGTCACCTGTGTGACAGGCAGGAATCACCAGAGGTCACATGACGCCACGCCCACAGTACAGACTGTACCTGGTTTTATCTGGGGGGAAGTTTGACTGACTGAAGGGGAACAGTCGGAGTCATCATCACCATGGAGACAACGAAGGAAGTACACACACAACACACACCAACGACACACAACACACACACTGCAGAGACATAGACAAAGACCTGTCAGCTGGTCCAGGTCCAGCTTCTTTCACTCCACATATGAACTGACTCCTTCATTTGTTTCCATGCTGAACCAGGTGAGACTGTGTCAGACTGATCACAGCTGATCTACCTGCAGACAGGAAGTCACAGAGAGCAGATGTAAACATCTGTCCAGCTGCTGAGGACACAACAGGACTGAGAGGTTTGACTGAGACTCCTCATGTCTCTGTGGCTTCGTCAGTGGGACCAACAGACTCAGGGCCGGATGAACCTGTTCAGGGCCCCGGGGCCAACCAGTACTCCCACAGACAAACCAGTATTTCTGCAGTGAATTACCAGTGAGTCAGTTGAAGGACAGAGACACAGCTTCTGTCTACACTCTCACACAAAGGCAAAACAGTGTTTCCTTGTTGCTAGCAAAGACAAGGTCAGTAACACTGTTATTCATTATCATGCTGAGAGCCAATCAGGAGAGACCGTTGGTGTGACCTCATCGTATCCAAAGGTCTGTTTCTGCCCGTCCAGACGACAACACAACCCCAGAGTTTTCAGAATAAAACGTGTCCAGCAGAGTTTGTGGAGTCTCTGTTTCAGAGGCTGCAGACTCTGGAGTCGTGTGGACGGAGGAGGAAACATAGAAGAGTTGTTTTTAAAAGTAAAACATATAAGTCAGTGTGGGTGGAGCCTAAGAGGAAGAGGGGTCTGATCTGAGATCTGGTTCACAGCGTCGACCTACTTTCACTGTTTATCTGCAGAGTTCAGATTCATGCTGTGAAATATTTAGATTCAACTCAGAGAATGAACATTTCACAGACTCAGTGATGAGGCGAAAAATAAGGAGGAGAGCTGTCAGGCACTTCCTGTTGGTGTTTGACTTCCAGATTAAAGCTGAAAACTTAAATGTGAACATGTGAGTTCAGAGAAACTCTTCATCAGCAGATAAAGAGCCGTCCTCACTGCTCATTCATGTCGAGCTGCAGCCAATCAGAGGAGGCCTGTGATGTGACGCGACCTCCCTCAGTGTGTTTATCTGGGACAGCGTCAGAAACCGACCAATGGCTGAGCAGCATGAAGTCCTCATGTGGAGCATCTCAGCAGGAAACACCAGCAGTAATGAGGACACACACACACACACACACACACACACACACACACACACACATATTTTCGGCCTCAACTTCACTCTCACAATGTGTACATGCCCCCCCCCCCCCCCCCCCCGGCAGGGATGTATCTTTCAGTGGGGGAGGGGCAGCCTTCTAATAAAACAGTGGCTGTTTCCTGCCACAGCATCAACACTGACTGACACCTGTACTAAAACAGGAAGTATAGTATCTGTGCTGTGATTGGCCAGTTAGCAACAGCTGAGCACAAGTTGCTCTTCAGGTTTAGTTTTACGGGCTGTTTCACCGTGAGGTTGGACAAATGGATTCTCTGATTAAAATCTGATCAGTATCTGATCATCTTTAAGTATCTTCCATATAGAGAAGTGATTATTGTCATTGAAGGTGTATTGATTGATTTCCAAATATCAATCACACATCAAGTAACACTCAAGAAAACATTCCACCTTAAAAGATGGCGGCAGCTGCTGTAGCCTCTGAGCTGCTCAGAGAACTAAAGGGTTCATTAGTAAAAACAGACTTTCACTCTCTGACAGCTAGCTTAGCCTAGCCTGTTAGCTTAGCTTCTCCTCTGAATGGATGTTTCTAATGCAGCTTCATTTACTCGACACAAGCCAGTGAATGTATGTAAACTTGTCACCGTGGTTACAGCGGTTACATCATCTTTGATATGAGCCATAAGTCAGCCGTGCACGTGCACCACAGGTGCGCTCCGGTACGTAAACAAACAGACTTCACCTCTGCAGGTGAGAGACAGATGGCAGACAGGTGAGCGGCTGCGTTCATTTAAAGACTGGACAGTTGACTTTATGATTTTCCTGTTCACCTCACCACGAAAGCTCCGTCCTACAGCTCAGAGACGTCTCTACATCCAGGTGGACTCATGCTTTCATCAACAGGCTGTGAACAGGCAGCCGTCATGGCCGACGAGGATCAGCTTTGTATTTGGCTTTAATGTACACATGAATGTTTTTAACAAAGCTGCAGGTGAGAGGAACCATCCATCAGTTCTCTAAGAACCTTCACCTGAAGAAACACTGAGATACCTCTGAATCCTTCACTGTTGTTACAGGCTGAGAGGATGTCAACACCTGTCTCAGGTTACACACAGAGCAGCACTGACATGTCAGCACAATGACATCATCCCCAGGTGAACTCTGGGTGTGTCCAATAGGAAGTCACAACTCCACCTGTCGAGGAACTTTGACAACACACATCCACCTGTAGACACCTGCAGACACCACATCATGGTCCCTGGTGGTAAGACCTGGATCTGGATCAGAGTCTGAGCTCGTCTGCTCAACAACAACAACAACAACAACAACAACAACAAGGCCTCACTGGTTACAGACTAGTTACTGGTTACAGACTCCATGACTCAGCTCAGTCTCAGTCCCTGAACCAGATGGAGCCCCCCCCCTCAGGATTAGTTAGTCTCACAGCAGGACAGGATTTAAGTGGCCCTACTTAATGATGTGGACTAGAGTCCAGAGGAGGATTACAGACACACACACATTTATACTGTTCTACTGAACACACACACACATGCACACACACACACACACACACGCACACACACATGCACACATGCACACACGCACACACACACACACACACACACACGCACACACACACACACACGCACACACAGGATTTTCCTGAAATCAAATCATCAGTTTTAATGAATCTGTTTCAAACAGCTTCAGAATCTGGACGACAGATGGAGACCCCCCCCCCCCATCTAACAATGACTAATTAATCCGACTGTCATCCTGTTGTTTACTCCTGTAAACAGCTGCTGGCAGTTTGCACTCTGTGATGTAAACACAACGACTTATTGATTATCAGTTGATCAGCTGATCAGTTTAAACTGACTCATCAGAGTCAGAGCTGAACTGATTATTGATTATTAGTTCACCTTCACTAATAACAGTTCTACCTTATGAGTCCAGTCACATGATGTCACAGGTGTGATGTCATCAAAACACTTCATGCAACACATGACATCATCACACAAAAGTCTGTCTCCATCACAGGAAGAATCTGACATCATTCCATCACAGCTCCACCGGAGCTTCACCTGTTCACAGGTGTGTTACAGGTGTGTTACAGGTGTACTCTGATCCAGCAACGACTCACTGATATTTTCCTCATAGTTCATCTGTGGCTGCAACTAACGAGTATTTTCATCACAGATGAATCGGATATCCTAGATCAGTAATCCGATTGGTCCACAGTGTCACATTCACAGTGATGCACAGACTGAGGAGCTGATGGGTTGTTGACCTCAGGTGTGAGGACACCTGAACATCATGAACCTTCAGACTCCAGGAGGTGTGACATCACAGGACATGTTCTCCCTTAATTCACTGTAAAGTTTAGATCATCAGTTAATCAATAAAAAGTCATCAGAACATAGAGAAGCGTTGTCCGACTGTCGTCAGCTCCGTCTGTTTTTGGGACACTTCAGTGTCTGGAGCCTGCTTTTCCCATGATGCACCTGGTCGGTGTCTTTAGAGGCTCCACCTCTCCAGCTTTAACAGTGTTGTTGTCTCCAGGATATTTGTCAATAAAGCTTTTTGAACAGGAGTCAGGAGTGAATGAAGGTTCCTGATTCCTGATGATGAATTAACAAGGTTGTGACTGAGTCTCTGTGTAAAAGCCTCTTAACGAATCAGTGTCGCACTAATTAAAACTTTTACACTCGACTTTATATGAAGCATGAACGAGCTGCTGGATTCATCAACCAATCATCCTGCCTCATCACCTCCTCGTGTCGTATCCCTCCGCCACTCAGAAAATCTGAAACTGACAGTTTCATCGCAGAGTCTCATTTAAATATAAAATACATGAGCAGAGAAATAAACTGGATTAAGGTGGATATCTTCATTCTAATGTAAAAATAGATAATTAGATATAAATAAAAGATAAAACAGTGTATGTTGTAGTTTACAGTCATAAAGAACTGAGTCTTTAACATCACACAACGTAACATCCATGTTTATATGACAATGTTCAGAACTCTCAGCTCTTTCTATAATAAGAGCATTTTCCCAGACGCTGAAACACTGAACCTGTCGACTGACGCGGATCAATGAAACTGTCTTTATCAAAGTCTTAGGTTCGTAGAACAGTTCAATATCTGAGTAAAATAGTAGATCAATGTAGAATAAATGTGTAAAATGAACCAGCTGTTAGAGGCCTCCTTATTGGCCCTCAGCTCCGGCTGTGAGTCACATGATCTCACAAGAACTGAAGATTGGACGGTTTACAGTTTAACAACATTTAACAACATGTCTGTTCTGTATCGTCAGAGAAACGTCTTAAAGAGCTCAGAGGGTTAACACCTCTGAACGCCCCCCCCCCCCAGAGCAGTGTAGAACCAGACCGACCACAGCTCAGGTTACATCCAGATACCTGTGAAACCATGTTTTCATGAATCTGAGTGAAGGAGCAAGTCACTGATTCTACAGGTGAACTTCACTTTACCTGTCTGTCTTCCTCAGGTGTTTGATGGAGGAGAAAATAACTCTGTCCTGTCTCAGACTATCAATCTGTCACACTATCCGGTTGCATTATGGGAAATTTAGGATTCAGTGTTTTGGAGTTTGATCTTTATGACATCATTCTGTGTCAGGGTGATCAATGAAAAGAAGAAGTGATTTCACCTGTGACGTAGCAGAACTTCATTTAACACCTGTAGATTTATAGTGAAGCGTCTATTCTGCAGCTTCTACAGAGTCAGTGAACATGACCCCCCCCCACCCCCCCCCCCCCCCACACACACACACACACCACACACACACACACACACACACACACACACACACACAGATCATTTCTACAGTCTCTGGACCTTTGCTCTCCCTCTCTCTACGTCACGAGCCCAGGGGAACAGGTGACTCACCTCTCACAGCGGCTGAGAATTAACATGGAGTTCAGTGCAGGTCGGTCTGAACAGGTGGATCTGTGACACGGACAAACGCCGGTGTGTGTGTCCGGTGGTGAATGAGTCGGTGTGTGTGTGTTTCACAGGTAACCCCCCCCCCCCTCACCTTTGTGTACAGCTCGTTCACAGACATCTTCAGCTCGTGCTCTCCCTGTGCGAACAAACTACGACGCTGTTTCTGTTCCCATTAAGAATCCAATAGAACCACGAACGGAACCGCGAACAGAACCATGACTAGAACCCAAAGTTTCTTCTTCTAATCCAGGTGAAGTGTGTCAGTCCGCATGTTCCCGGGTGGAGGGGGGGGGCAGGTGTCCGGCCGGCGGAGTTTCGGTCACTTCGCTCGGTGCAGCTCGGCTCTCCGGTGTCGGCAGGTGTTCCTCCTCCGGTCACTACAGCGCGGTCTGTCCGCGCGACCACTCACTTCAGTCCAGCGCGGGAAAAAAAAACAGAAACGTCTCAAAGTAAAAGAAGCCGCAGATGATCCAAACACGGAGAGAGGAGCGCGAGAGGCCAAGCACTTCCTGACACACTGAGCCGTCTGATTGGCGGGTTGCCTGGATCCCAGCCAGGTTTCTACACACACACACACACACACACACACACACACACACACACACACACAGATCACTGGTTCTCAACATGAGGGTCGAGACCCCACAAACGGTCCCGAGGTGAATCAGACGCAGTCACCGATGATTCTTTTTATTTTTATATTTTTTGTTAATATTTGAATTTCGTTTACATTATTGTTTCTTTATCATCATTTATTTAATTTCATTTCTTTATGTTACATTTTTATTTTCCATCATTTTTTATAATTTTGTTTGGAAAAAAAATAATTTTGTGTAAATAAAGTTATTTTAGACAGGAACACATCCAGACTCAGTCACTCTGACCTCACCTGTGTCAACATCTACACAACAGCCACCTGCGGCCGCCATGACATCATCACATCACACCTGGATACAGGGTGGACAGAAAAAACCCAAACACCTAAACAACAGATCAACCCTGGAGGCTTCAGGCTTCCACATCACAGTGTCAGGCTTATACTGGGCCCTGATTGGCTCCAACCTGGTTGTGATGTCATAAATCCTGCAGGAGCATCCAGGTGTTGAACTGAGATTTGAGGTGAAGCACAGAGAAACTTCCCTCCTCCAGCAGATGAAGGTGAAAACAAAGTCATCATCCTCAGTGAACAACAGATACACGTTTGACTGGAGGGTGTTCAGCACACCTGTGTGACATCACTAGTCACACATGAAGCTCTGATTGGATGCAGGTTTTCATGAGTCTGAGTGAAGGAGCACGTCACTGATACGACAGGTGAACTTCAGTTTACCTGTCCGTCCTCCTCAGGTATTTGACGTCTGTCTCAGGAGTAGAAAATAACTGTCCTATCTCAGACCACAAATGTCTGACACTAT
This sequence comes from Seriola aureovittata, assembly GCF_021018895.1. NCBI lineage: Eukaryota > Metazoa > Chordata > Actinopteri > Carangiformes > Carangidae > Seriola > Seriola aureovittata. The sequence goes on along the minus strand of NC_079381.1, from coordinate 24,739,921 downwards.
CCAGGTGCATCATGGGAAATGTAGGATCTAGTATTTTGGGAGTTTGATCCAAACAGTTTAATGGAGGAACATCAGAAAACAAGAAACAGGTTTTTATTGTTTCTGTTTCACAGTTTGAACATTTCTTCTGACTTTTCAACATTTTACAACTTTGACTTTTGATGGTTGAAGTTCAATCTGCTGATGAAAATCGTGTTTTTACTTTGATCTTGAGTTAAACGTTGAATGTAAGATGCGTTCACTGGTAATGGAGTATTTGTACGTTGTGTAGGACCTGGTTCAGATTTTCTCCTCTGACAGTAACAAGGTCCTTGAAGGAGAGGATCTTATCTGTGACCTTATGTAACATGGACTGGAACAAGCTGATAGTGTGAAGTACATGACCTTTGACCCTAAGAGGTCTCTACAGTCCTGACCCGACAGACATATGAGCTTTAAAATGAGCGTTACCTTGGAGTAGGGATAGTAGTCGCTGGTCATCCTGGTCCCGTCAGAAGCAGCTCCAGATCTCTGCTCTGACTGTGGGAAGCAGCTCGTCTCAGACCTGTCTGAGCACAACGATTATTCTGACAGCAGGTAATGAGTCCACTCCCAAACCACTCCCTCTGCTGGAATGAGGTGTTTACCTGCCGACGCCGGTCCGCCCACCAAAGGCATTATGACTGTCGCCACCGTGAAGGCAGCAGCACAAAGAGGTTTTTAAACGCTCACTGAGCATGTGTCTGTGGGAAGGGCTGGAGGTTCAGATCAGCTGTTTCCTGCTTCCTGCCTCTGTAGAGCAGTGGTTCTCAGGGCGGGTCCTTGAAGGGGCCCCGGTCCTTGAAGGGGCCCCAGCATGTTAAATGCCCCCCCCCCATTTTCACTATGATTCATCAGGAAGTAACATGGATACAGAACGTGTGAATATTGTAACTGTTGGATGAATGTGACACAGAAGAGCCGTGTGTTCGAATCCCATGTTGTTTCTATGATCCATGACTGTTTGTTGTTGTTACTGTAACCATGACAACAGAGATCGTCAAATGTTGAGGGGAAATTTATTTTAACCCAAACCACCATCTTTTCCTAAACCTTCCTGAGAGGTGAAGCTCACCTGTTGTTACCTGAGGACAAACAGGAAGTAGTGAGTCAGACTGAGGATTACTGTTGTCTTCGGGGTTCTTTCACAATAAAACACTCAGACTTGATGCAACGTGGATCTTCTCCCTCTGCATTACCCAACAGCTTGCAGGACACCAGCACACCTGAGCTGCAGGTGTGTGATGTAATGTCTGCTCTCTGTCGTATCCTCCCACACAGATCTATAATCAATTATCTATAATCTATAATCAAACTACAGCTGATCTCAATATTCTGACTGAAGCATCAGCTGTCAGATCACAGGATTACCCCAAACATTAAAAACAATCTGTTGGTGACAGAACATTTTATTTGAACCAATCAGAGACCAGCTGGTTGTCATGGAGACTCCTGGATCCGGACTGAGTCCAGCGGGTCTATGTGGGTCTGGGGGCAGAGCTGGGCCCCTCCGCTCTCCTGAAGGGGTGGGGGGCCGTGGTGTGGGAGGTGGGTCTGGACAGGATCTGGTCCACCTTGTGGTCGTAGAGCTGCTGCAGGATCAGACCCTGCTGCTGCTCCCTCTGAGCCTCCGCCCTCTCCTCACACCTGAGCTGCTGCTGCTGCCGCACCTGAGCCCTCAGGTCGGCCAGGTACGCCTCCGAGGTCTGCCTCTGACTGTGAAGACCAGAACACAGAGACCGGGTCAGACCTGATCCAGAACAGAGACCAGGTCAGACCAGCATGAACAGAACTCGGTTTCTGGTTCGAGGACCTACCGTCTCTTCTCCTCCTCGTCCTTCAGCTTCATCTCCTCCATCGTTCTCTGAAGCTCCTCCCCCTCTCTCTGAAGCTCCGCCTGTTTCTGCTGGTTCAGAACCACTACACACACACACACACACACACACACACACACACACACACACTTCTGTTAAAGCCTGGTTCTCTGACGGCCTGGTTCTGTTAAAGCCTGGTTCTCTTACGTTTCTGCTGGATCTGCAGGCGTCGGGCCTCCAGGACCTGGTCCATCAGTCGGTTCCTGGCCTCCCTCTGCAGGCGGTTCTGCTCCTCCCTCCGGGCCCAGGTCTCCCTCAGCTTGTCTTCGATCAGCTGCTCCGTCTCCTGCTCCTCCCTCCTCTGTCTCTGCAGCTCCTCATACAGATACTGTCGGTACCTCTGCTGCTCCTCACGCAGCTCCACCTGAGAGCAGGGGTCAGGGGTCAGAGGTCAGGGGTCAGACTCTCACCTGAACATTAGAACCTTCATCATTCTATCAGACGGAGCTTCAGCTGCTGTTCCTAATGAACTGACTCTGTACTGAGGTTCTCTGACGCCCTCGAGTGGCTGACATCAGGAAGTACACTGAGCTAACATGGAGTGTTTCCTGTTCCACTCTCACCTGTTCACTGAGCATCAGGTGCGTTCAGGTGCATCAGTGTCAACTTCCCAAACTGAAGTTGTAGTGTCTCCATGATCAGACTGAAGTCCATTTCATGTTTTACTGTTTATTACCTGATGATTTTGGTTCTTGTCTCTACGTCTCTTAATAAACTAATTCTTCACAGACAATTTAATTATTATTTCATTTAACTATCATAAAGTTTTAATGTGGATTCGTTTCCTGTGATTTGGAGCTTTAAAAGAAAAAAAAATCAATAAACAAGGAAAAAAAAGAGGAGGATCCACCGTGACTCCTCATGTGACATATTTATTACAACATATTGATTACTGTTTTAATTTAGAGCTAATTAAAGCTAAAACTTATTCTATCAAAGTGACAGTTTCTCTATTTAAATAATAGAGTTTTATTATTATCATTATTATTGTTATTATTATTATTATTTTGCAGCAGTGAGGGAGGGGCAGACAGATGTGATTAGTCCAGGATCTTGAGGGTCAGAGGTCATGACTGAGATGTCAGCCGTTCCACATGGACAAAATGTCTGACATAACTTCGCACCACAGTTCCCTGTCAGCTGACCTCTGAGCAGCTCAGGTGAGTTTACCTTCCTCTGAGCAGCTTCCTGTTTCTGGTCAGTTTCCTGTCGGAGCAGCTGCTGCAGGATGCTCATGTCCAGCTGCAGCTCGTCCTGCTGCTCTCGGGCCAGACGCCTCATCTTCAGCCTCAGACCCTGATCCAGCTGCTGACGTCTGGTGTGCTGAGCCTGCTGCCTCTGCTGCTGCTCCCGCTGCTCCTGCAGGAGCTGCGTCTCCTGCTGCTGCAGCTGCAGGACGAGACGGCAGGGACAGGTCAGTCTCCTCAGACACACAAAACAGCACTTTCCTTTGGAACTACATTTTTCTCAACCGCTGAACTACCGTTTTCCACGCCTACAGTGTGCACTGTATCACGCCGCAGCTGCAGGTCAGTGAATCAGAAAGAGCTGAATTTGTTTTGGCGGGAAGATAAAGATGAAAATCTTCTACATGAAGCTTCATTTAAACAGATGTTGGATTGTTTCACTGGGCGTCTTTTAAAAGTGTCTAAAACAGCTGTTTTCTGCTGGCCCCGCCCACAGCAGTGATGTCATCACTGTGCTAGTGTACCTGTGTTCCTGCTGCTCCTCTAAACTGAACCTACTGCAGGAAACAGAGTGAACATGACGAGCTCACACACCCCACGTCTGATCGCCACAGCTGTCGCCATCTTTCTTTCTGTCTTCCATCACAGAGGTCTCATTATTATTCATTATTATTATCATTGTTATTATATTATTATTATTATTATCATTATTATATTATTATTATTATTATCATAATTATTATCGTTATTATATTATTATATTAATATCATCATTATTGTATTATTATTATAATTATCATCATTATTATATTATTATTATTATTATCAGTATTATTATCATTGTTATTATATTATTATTATTATTATCAGTATTATTATCATTGTTATTATATTATTATTATATTAATATCATCATTATTATATTATTATCATTATTATTATCACTGTTGGTCTCTTTCTATAATAAAGGAAAGTGAAGTGCCGTGAGATAATGTATATTATGATTTGCCGCTATACAGAATTTAATTGAATTTTTTATTATCATTATTATTATGTATGCGGATATTTGCAAATGTATAAATGTGTATATGTATATAATTCAATTTCTTTTTTTCCTTTTCTTTATTCATTATCTATTTATTGTATTAATAATTATATTTCTGTTATTATATGAATATAGTTTTCTATGTTGAGGTGTGTGGTTCAGACCATGAGTCGCGCCTCCTCGTCCTTCAGCTCCTTGTCCCTGAGTCTCTGCCGCTCGGCCTCGTCCACCTGAGTCTTCAGGACGTTCAGCTGCTCCTGGTTCCTCAGCTGCTGCGTCTGCGCTCGCCGCCTCTCTCTCTCGTCTTTGGCTCGCCGGTCCGCCTCCCACAGCTGGTCGAACAGCCGCTCCTCCTCCCGCCGCTGCTGTAGTCGCTCCTGTCGGCTCCTCACCTGAGAGGCTCGCTCCGCGCACACCTGCTGCTCCCGCCGCCGGTTCTGGACGGTGCGCAGCTCCTCGCAGCGCTCTCTGAAAACACAGCATCAGCCCGTTCACTCTCTCTGAGCGACGACGCGCTCTGGAATAATAAAACAACAGATCCGTTTCTTATCGAGCTTCATCATCCAGCTGCTGCTGTCACATGTTCAGCTCATTCACTCATCTGCCAGTTCAAAGACCGGGTCATGAGACCGGGTCATGAGACCGGTTCAAAGTCCGGTTCAAAGACCGGTTCAAAGACCGGTTCAAAGTCCGGTTCAAAGTCCGGGTCATGAGACCGGGTCATGAGACCGGGTCATGAGACCGGGTCAAAGACCGGTTCAAAGACCGGTTCAAAGACCGGTTCAAAGTCCGGTTCAAAGACCGGTTCAAAGTCCGGTTCAAAGTCCGGGTCATGAGACCGGGTCATGAGACCGGGTCATGAGACCGGGTCAAAGACCGGTTCAAAGACCGGTTCAAAGACCGGTTCAAAGTCCGGTTCAAAGACCGGTTCAAAGTCCGGTTCAAAGTCCGGGTCATGAGACCGGGTCATGAGACCGGGTCATGAGACCGGGTCATGAGACCGGGTCAAAGACCGGTTCAAAGACCGGTTCAAAGACCGGTTCAAAGTCCGGTTCAAAGTCCGGTTCAAAGTCCGGGTCATGAGACCGGGTCATGAGACCGGGTCATGAGACCGGGTCATGTCTGTCTCATTATTGATCCACGGGATCTTCAAACTGTCAGTTTATAAACAGGATTCTGACTTTTTGTTTGAAAACTTGTAAATAAATAATGAAACTCAGCTGAAACATTTAACTGTGAACTGAAGAAACATTTTATAGATTATAAATTAATTATCTGTCTATTGATTCAGAAACAAAACGATCAGAGTGAAAACTGAAGCAGGAACATTTTACTGATTATTGATATTAATTCATCCACTTATAGATGATTCTTCAGTCTCTCATCAGGTCATCAATCGATGATCAATACTGATCAGTCACTCATCAATAGCTTTGGCCTCACTGATACTTTTTTGATACAATATCTACTCGTGCTGCAGTGAAGGACCTGAGTCCAGAACCAGGACCAGTACCAGAACCAGAACCAGAACCAGGACCAGTACCAGAACCAGAACCAGAACCAGGACCAGAACCAGGACCAGAACCAGAACCAGAACCAGGACCAGAACCAGAACCAGAACCAGGACCAGTACCAGAACCAGAACCAGAACCAGGACCAGTACCAGAACCAGAACCAGGACCAGAACCAGGACCAGAACCAGAACCAGAACCAGGACCAGGACCAGAACCAGAACCAGGACCAGGACCAGAACCAGGACCAGGACCGGAACCAGAACCGGGACCAGAACCAGGACCAGGACCAGAACCAGTACCAGAACCAAGACCAGAACCAGTACCAGAAACAGGCCCAGAACCAGTACCAGAGCCAGGACCAGAACCAGTACCAGAACCAGGACCAGGACCAGAACCAGAACCAGGACCAGGACCAGGACCAGAACCAGGACCAGGACCAGAACCAGGACCAGGAACAGAACCAGAACCAGAACCAGGACCAGAACCAGAACCAGAACCAGGACCAGTACCAGAACTAGTACCAGAACCAGAACCAGGACCAGAACCAGAACCAGGACCAGAACCAGGACCAGGACCAGGACCAGGACCAGAACCAGTACCAGAACCAGAACCAGGACCAGGACCAGGACCAGGACCAGAACCAGAACCAGAACCAGGACCAGAACCAGGACCAGGACCAGGACCAGAACCAGTACCAGAACCAGAACCAGGACCAGGACCAGGACCAGAACCAGAACCAGAACCAGGACCAGAACCAGAACCAGTACCAGAACCAGGACCAGAACCAGGACCAGAACCAGGACCAGAACCAGGACCAGCACCAGGACCAGGACCAGAACCAGAACAGAGTGGTGTTTACATGAACAGCTGCTCCAGCTTGTGTGACACCAGCTGCTGTCTCTCGCTCTCTCTCCTCTCCCTCAGGAGTCGGGCTCTCTCTCTCATCTTGTTCTGTCTCTCCACCGTCGTCTCCTTCTTCTCCTCCAGCTCCTGCAGCAGCTGCTGCTGCTCGGCCTCCAGCAGCTCGGCCAGCCTGAGGAGACGGAGGGAGACGTCAGCCGTTTAGTTTGATAAATTTACCCAGAATGCATTGCAACAAAGCTAAGAACAGAGTGTTTGTGCTTCAGATGATTGAATGAATGATTGATTTCTGTGAAATATTAAATGATGATTTTCTTCACAGAGAAAAAGGTTAGAAACCTTTAATGTTTAAAGTGCTGTAATTTACCAGCTGTTTATCAGATGTTCACTCTGTGTAGTAACCAGTTACCATGGCAGCCAGATAAATGTGGGGTAGTTAAGTTCAGTACTAGAGTAAAAGTACTCAGTTACTCTCTGCAGACAGACCTGCGTCTCCTCTCGTCGATGTCGGACTCGTTCTGCTTCACAGCAGCTCTCACTTCCCTCTCGATGGCTCCTCTCAGGAAGTGACGGTCTGAACTCTTCAGCCACGAGTTCTTGACGTCGCAGGTCTGCTGGTACCTGGTGAAGTCCAGGACCTCATCCCGGGCCGCGTCCTGTTTCTGCCTCTCCAGGATCAGGTGGTCCACGGGCCGGGACGGCGGGAACTTGGCTCTCTGCTCAACAGAGACATGACACAAACTCATTTACACCTGAGTCTTTCTGACCTGAGATAAAATTTAACTCTATTGTCCCTGAGAAACAAAATATAAAAAACACAAAACATAATAATAAAAAACGTCATTATCATCATGTTTTCTCTTCTCTTTGTGGAACATTAAGTTTACAAACATCAGGCAGGATAATGACAGTAAAAACTGTCATAAACATTCAAAAATAAGAAAATTAAATGTAAATATGTAACATATAAATAATAAACATTAAACATAAATAATATTAAATGAATAAAAATAAAATGATTGATCAATTGGTCTTCAGTGTTGGAATATACAAGAACGAGCTGATTCATCTTGAGGTGATGCCAGTATAAAAAGAAACGCTGACTTTGACTTAATTTAGAATTAATATGATGATATATAATTACAGTTTATTTACATTGAACTTACCTTTTGAGTAAACACACTTACATGTTACATCACATACATATATTTATATTTTATAGTTTTATTTCACTATAATTCACAGGAAATTGCATTTATTTAATAACTTTAGCTCCTTCACAGATTATGATCAATAATACTAAATATAATCAATGATATATTATTATAAACATACTGTGTAGCTGTGTAATTACATCAGCTCCACCTACAACAGTAAAGTGATGAACATATTAATGTACTTCCGGTAGGTTTACTGTCATTCATACTAATACTTTTACTTCTAACATTTAGAACTGGTAACGCAGTATTTGTACTCTGTGGTAGTACTGTTAGTTTTTACTGCAGTAACAGTGAGATATCTGAGTACTTCCTCCACCTCTGAGTTAGCGGGGGCTCGGTGTCTCACCACGGCCGCGGAGTGAGGCGTCGGCCCGGTGAACTCCCGACCCCCGGTTCCCTTCTGGCTCAGCAGCATGTTCAGGTGAAAGACAACAAATCAACAACAAATCAACTTCTCCAACTTCACGGTGCTTCACACGGTTCAGGTGAGCTCCTGCTGTTGAAACATCACACACAAACAGAGCGACTGTTCTGTTGCCGTGGAAACGACTAAACACGGGGGCGGCGCGGGGAAGACAGCGCCCCCGGCGGTGGGAGGACCGGCTAACAGCACTGCAGTGACTCTGAAGACAGCGCCCCCGGCGGTGGGAGGACCGGCTGACAGCACTGCGTTCTCCGTGTTCCTCAACACAGAACCTCGTGACTCTCCTGGATCCGAGAACCAACACACAGGTTCATGTTCCGATAGTCACATAATACTAATACTAATAATAGTTTACTCTTCGTGTCAGAGAGGTCAGCTTCAGTCCGTCCTCTTAACATGGCGGCGGCTCTACATACTACAACTCCCATGAGGCTCTCTGAGGACGAAGCCGGTCAGAGGCGGGAATCAAAGTCGAAGCGAATTGAAAACGTTTCTTTACGTAATTAATGAACCGAGGTGTCGCGTTAGTTACTGAACTCACCGACAAACTGTCCCTGAATCTGAAAATGACGTCGTTTAAACCGCCGAGTGTTTTTACCGTTTCATCTTTAGCTTCTACTCACTGCTAGCAGAGCACGCGACAGAATTAAAGCTCTGTGATTGGGTCTTTGTCGGTGAAATGCACCCTGGGAGTTGTAGTTGACTTTTCTCCTTAAGGTTTCATGTCCTCAGGCTTCTCGAACCTGTGACTTTTTTTTTTTATCAGAGCAAGATCTGTAAATCTTAAATAAATAATAATAATGGAAGTTTGTTTCTCAGCTCCGGCCACCTGCTGGACAAAAGGACACACCACAGCTTTTATTCCTGCTCAAATAAAAACTTATTAATGAAATTAACAATGTTTAATTTCAGTCAATAAAAACCTTCATCACAGTATAAATATGTTGTTGTGTCTTTCAGATGCACAGACCTGAACTTTATCTCAGGACTTTTATTCTAATTCTATATAAAGCGTACGTTTGATTTATGGATTTATACATATACATGTTTGTATGTCAGAGTTGTATTTACCATATTGCTGTGTCTGAGATGAGGCAGGGGGTAAGTAAATACAATAGTGTAAATTTAGTGCCAAACCCTCTTTAGGTACAGGATTAATTAATGGATGACTAGAGAATATTACTTGATCTAGGAGGGTTTCATGATGTTTGCCCATTAAGCAAAATCACATAACCATTAAGCTATGACAAAGTAAGAGGATATTATTAAAGCACTGATATATTTGTTTGAAGCTACAGGTTTATCATTAAGGTTCCAGGTTCACACAAAGTACAAACATGTGGACAATGATGCTGCTTGTCTAAAAAAAAAAGAAAAGCTGCTGATTAACTGACTGAAATCTTCAGTCAGTTAGCTGTCTGATCAGGTTGCTGCCTCAGGTGCAGGTGTAGGGGTAAATTTACCCAGATGCTGCTATAAAACTGAATCAGACTGAAGTGAGACTCAGAATCTGCTTGTCAAAAGTCAAAGAACTGTTTAGATTCAAAACCACGTCCCAGCTCAAGAAGCTACAGCAGAACAACTTTTACAGAAATGCTGTTGGAAGTTTCACCTCACAGCGGGGTTAGCTCTGCATGTAAACATGTGGTCAGCCCCCCCCCCCTCGCCTGGGTAAAACACACCTTCAACACACATAAAACAGCATCCTGCTCAAATCAGCTGAATATTACTGTTAAACTATTTTTAATGATTATGTTTATTCAGTTTAGAAGATCTATTTATCAGAAGTGAAGTGAGTCAGAAGATTTATAGAGAGGGAAAAGAAGGACAAAGAACAAAGGCAATAGACTAAAGGAGGAAACTGCCGTCAGTTTTATGGGCTGAGGTTTAGTTTCTCCTCTGAGGCAGGAGCCACTGAAACTCCGTCCCAGGAAACCCTGTTCATGCAAACCAGCAGACGCTCATGTTGTAGGCTCACCCTGTTCGTGGGTGCTATGGTTCAGGGTGAACCCTCAAAAATTCATAGGGAACAAACAACCTTAACACCTGGAACAAAACACAATAAGACGACCCTTTTCAAAGAGAATGAGATACAGGAGCTGCACTTTGCGACGCAACGTAACGGCTGGAACTCGCACAAAGCCAAAATCTCCATATACCAGACCATCTCATTTCAGTTCGGTCCGTTCGCTCTACAACAGCAACGAAGGGCCACACCTTCGTATACCGGGTCCTCTGAAGGATGCGGCCCCTGAACTGTGACACAGCAAGAGTTCATCACACCTTCTTCATGACGCTCTGATGAAACATCAGCTCTAATGGTGGAGTGTGTTTCTCTGTTCAATCACAATAAAGTCAAAGTGTTTCAGGAACAAAGACAAACAGACATTTATTGAATAAAGTTCAGCAGAAGCTTCAACAGACTGAAAAAGCAGCTGATGATCCAGTGAAGACTCTGATCAAACTCTTTTCATCAAGCAGATTTTATTCAGGATTCACAGAAAACTGCATCAATCAGGAAGTGATTTCATCAAATATGGCTGCTTCACAGATAAAGTCCAACATTAGAGGATCCAGATGTTTCTGTGGTCTGACAGATGTGAACTAGTCATTCCAAGCAGGAAGACACATGAAGAAACCAAAGTGGGTCAGATTTCATGAGTGGACTCTTCAGAAACTCTGGATTCAGAATATTTCTACACTGTGTCTGAGTTCAGTGTCTGTAACATCGTCTGTACAAACTGATTCTAATGATCTTTATACATCAGGTCAGTGACATGTTACTGTCCCACCACCAGTTTACTGACACTGTGTCAACATGAGCAACATCACAATAAATCACAGCCTCAATCACTGACAACATTAGAAACCTTCAGAGAAATAAATGTTCAACACAGTCTGACTGAGAGATCAGGGAGGGAGGGGCTGTTGTACTGAGCACTGAACACCAGGGGGCGTCACTCCATTTAAAGAAGAGCTGGGAGCTCCCAGTTCACTCTGCTTATTATCACAGTTAGCTTTACTTTATCTAAAGAAAGAAACAAGTAGATTACACTGATTCAGTTCCAGTAAACATCTCATCAGATATAATTATTACACGTAATTATCACCTGTTACATTTAATCATTTCTCAACATCCACTGCCAGTGGAAGGTTTTTATTATGATTGTACATGACACCTACCCTGTGGTTAATGTTAGTTAGTTAGTTAGTTAGTTAGTTAAAGTTATGTAACTACAGCACTTTGCTAAATTGTTGGATTGATTGATTACTGTTAAAATAAACTGTTAGTGATGCTGTGGCACCAGCTGTTGGTCTCTGATGTAGATCTATCTACATTACTACACACTAACTGTACTTTTACACATTAACTGTACTTTTACACACTAACTGTACTTTTAAATACCAGCTGTACTTCTAGGTACCATCATTCTACTGTACATGTGGTCCTTCATTGGCACTGATTTGTGTTTTGACAAACGTATATATATATAATATAATATGGAAAGGAAAGAGAGGCTATGCAGCAAAGGGCCTACGTGGTACGCGCTCTACTAGTGGAGCGACGAGGTCTCCCCAACACCTGTCTGACCTGACAAGTAAAAGACATCTTTAAGTCCTCTCCCAGCTGACATTATCTTCACGTACACGAACCGCAGGGCTGCAGGGACTCTTGTGTCCACTCGACCTTTTATCTCCTCCAGCTTCTGGACCTTCTCTGTGTCTCCACTATCCTTCATCTTCTCAGTCAGGAAGTCCAAGTGGACATGGGTGGACACTGAATTTACATTCAGGGAGATCTGCTCCAGCCTGACGACATGTTGGTAGGACTCGTCAAGGTATTGATCTTTGTTGTTTGTCAGCTCTTTCATTTCCTTCTCTAGATTTTCCAGGAGGCTCGACTTCTTCTCACTTTCTGCTTTATTCTCTTCATACTTGTCTTTCATGCCTTGTAGAGTCTTCTGAACTTTTCTTGTCTTGTTGACATAGATCCACTTTTCTTTCACATGATCTGATGCAGGACATTTATTAGTACAAACAATGCAGTGGCCACGTTCCATGATTTTACAGTGATTCGGACTTGGGGCTGTTGTGCATCCTGGATAGTGACAGTTCTCTTCACAGACTTTACAGGTCACAGCTCCTGTATATAACAACCACAAGAACCCCCCCATCCCACCATCAATAGGTTCTTTATCTCTGTAGACCTCATCCACTTCTACAGTGAACTTCTCATTCTTCTTCATCTCTTCTTCATATTTCTTCAGAGCTTCTTTTGTCTGTTTGATTTCTGTCTGTTTCAGTTCAATCAACTTAATTCTCTCCTGCAGGTTCTGGATACAGGCCGTCAGTCTGACGTGTTCATTCAAAACATCCACAGTTTTCTCCAGTTTTTGAGGTGCATTTTTTTCCAGAAAGTCTTTAAACTGACTAATTCCTCTCACTGTTATTTTATCAGCTAGTTCCAGCACTTCTCTGTCGTCTGTTCGGTCTTCTTTCTGGCAGTTATTGAACAGGAAGTGAACAGGCTGATTCTTCTCATTTCTGGCACATTTAATTTTTGCAGCTTCAAGAGCTTCAAGAACATTTTTTGGTTTTCTTCCATCTGAGTGAGTGATGAGAGTGACGATGTTCTTCTCCATGTCGTTTCCAAACAGAGACATCACTGAGCTGAAGATGTACATCAGTCGATCACTCAGTCGATTCTCTGACGCCTTCATCACCAGACCCACTGCACTAACTTCATGAACTCCTTCTTCTGAGCGGAACAAGTCAAATAATCTGTGACTGACGATGAGATCATGTTCAGTCCCTCTGGTGTCTCCATATCCAGGAGTATCAATGATGGTCAGAGAGAAGGGCAGAGTTTTATCTTCAAATCCAAAGATCTCGTACACGATCACATCTGATGTCTGACTTTCTGACTGACTTCCCTTCTCCTCCTCTACGATCTCAAACCAGATGTCGTCATCAAACTCTACTCCCATGGCGTAGTTGACCATAGTGTTGATCAGAGTAGATTTCCCTGTTCCTGTTTCTCCAACAAGTAAGATGGTTTTATTTACCTTCTTCAGATTTCTTTCACCAACAGTCTTTCTGGTCAGAGTACCAAACTCTTCTTTCTTTGGTCTCAGCTGGTATAGAGCAGGAGATCCTGAACTGATCCGAGAACTTTTGGAGATGATGTCCTTGTATTTTTCCGAGATGTTACTGATCCTGTGGAGAAAGTAGAATAAAGCTCAATCCACAGAGACAGAGTGAGAGAGACAGAAACAGCTTCACGATGACTGTGATGAAGAGTAACTACACTGCAGACTACAGTCTCTGACAGCCAGGTGAAAGGTGAGCTCGTACTGATTCTATCACTGGATCTGAAGCAGCTTCAGTGTGTTCATGTTTCTCAGGAGCTTGTAGCGTCACTGTCTCTTTCAGTCACAGTGTGTTGTTGCTGCCTGTTGTTACTCACGTTGCCATGGTGATTCCTGGTGCAGAGCTCCACACAGTGAAGGTGAATGAAGTGTGATGGTGTCTGGGGTTTGGTCTCTGCATCAGATTAAAAACAATGAATAAAACATTAACAACAGATTCATTCATCAGCAGTGAAAGAATATTACACAATAAATGGCCTCTACAAACTCACAGTTAAACCTGAAGCTGTTTTCAAACCTGCAGTTGGTCTGATCTCGTCTGAATCACTTGATCAGGAAACTCTTTTCCTCTTGGTTCAGTTACTTTTCTCCAAGACGAAATCCAGGTAAAGCTAAATGCATAAAAGGAAGGTGAGAAAGTTCTCAGTCTGTGTATCGTTGGATAATCCACAATTTATCTGTAATTTTAAAAATTACAAAAAAAAAAGTTTAACTTGTGTCAGAACCACAAAGAAAAAACAAAAACATTTTATTTTATCTTTGTTCCTTTTTGGATTAGAGAATGAAAACGTCTGCATTTGTTTTGATCATTTAATCAGAAATAGTTGCTGACTTGACTTACAAGGTGTATTTCTTTTCCATGGTCAAAAACAGATTATTACATTTTTTAATAAAATTTAGATTTTCTTTTTCTTTTTCTTTTTCATACAACAAGAACTAAAATCACTAGAAAACAGAACGAAGGTAAAGTGAGTTTTGTCTTGATATTCTGAGGCGGGATGTGGTCATTTACAGCAGCTATTCTCAACCTTGGGGTCCCGACCCCAACTGGGGTCGCGAGATGATTTCTAGGGGTCGCCAAATCATTTTAATCATTTAATAAATTCAAGTATACCAATATTAAATTACATCATTTCAAACAGGGAGTTTTTTTTTATTTTTAGTTCATAACTGCTTCATGGTTTGTCTCTAATTCATTGTAGCCTATCAGCGGCATGATCTGTAGCTACTGTGCGCGTGAGAGTGGTCAGTGACACAGAGCGGGAAAAATAAACAAAGCCGGCGTTATTGTTTTGGTAGCAGCAGCAACAGTAGCAGTTTCGCTAGCATATATTTGTAAAAAAAAAAAAAAAAAAATGGAGCGATGGCTGAAAAGAAAAAATACTCTATCATCCCAAGATGATCAGCAGCGGGGGTCCCAAGATGAAAACCTACCACCACCTGAAAAACGTATGTCACTGGGGCCGACACCGGCTACTACACGGCTACGAAAATACCAGGCAGACTTTTTAAAATATGGTTTTTCATTCATTACCAAAAATAACATCGAACAGCCCCAGTGTGTTGTTTGTTCAGAGGTTCTGGCGAATGAGAGCCTTAAGCCAGCTAAACTGAAGAGACACCTGGAAACCAAACACGGCAGCTTAGTTCACAAACCCTTGGATTTTTTTCAGCGCAGGGAGCAACAGCTGAAAACACAAAAATCAGTGGTTTGTGAATTTTCTACAGTCCCCGCTAAGGCACTTGCTGCTTCATATGAAGTCGCGTATCTGGTGGCTCAGTCTAAAAAGGCACACACTATAGCGGAGACTCTCATCCGTCCCGCAGCTGTTGCCATGACGAGGGCGATGCATGGGGAGAAGATAGCCAGCACCCTTTTAACCATCCCTATGTCAAATGATACAATTTTTTTTTTTTTTTTTTGGGGGGGGGGGGTCGCGAACAGCAGTGCATGATAAATTGGGGTCGCTACTCAAAAAGGTTGAGAACCACTGATTTACAGGACAGGAGCGCCACCTGTAGGACTGGCTCTGTGACTGATGCTGTAGCTCAGGGCCACATGGGTCAATACATATTAAGCCTTGTACATATGTTCGTTCATGTTCATCATCATCATCATCATCATCATCATCATCATCATCATCATCATCACTAAACCTACAAGTGAGTTTGTTCTAGGACAAAAATAAACAGCATCTTTTTTCATTGGTAAGAATTTATATTATCTGTATTTATAGTATATGTATGGAAACATTAAGGTTGAGTCATAGATAATAATATAAATAAATTCTATCAATCATTATATTAATGGAGTTGCTCCATATATTGAAATAATTTATTGGATTTTTACATAAATCTAATATAGTTAAAAACAAAATCGTTACAATTGTTTTCTTTGGTTTTTAAAAAAAACTCAAACTCTCAAATGTTTCACGTCTTTCTTTTTTAAGCATTAATTAAGAATTATTAAATTATGTCTGAAAATGAATCTATAAGAAGAATATAGTTATGAAATAATTAAGTTCAGTTCAGTGAAGTGAATAATTTGCTGTTATATTTTCCATCTCCTGATCTTGTGTTAAAGTTTCCCATCATTCCTCTGTTAGAGATCTTACCTGTGCTGTTGGTTCAAGAAGCTCTGTGATGCTGAGGAGGAGGAGGAGGAGGAAGAAGAGCAGAGAGGAGTCAGTGTTCACAGGCTTTATACTATCAGAAGGGGCGGGATCTCTGTGGTCACATGATTTCACTGAAACTCAGCAACTTCAAAAGATTATTCAACGATGAAGCAGTGATATATCACCTTAATGGAAATTAAAATAATCCTTATTTACACTGAAAATATCTAAGTGTGTTTTCCAGCTCTGGACCTGCAGTGTATTTAATATGAAACAGATACAAATACCAATACGGGGCTTTCTGCACAGACTGTATCTCCCTGCTTGACTGTTTATCTGAAGTCACACTGTTTCCCTGAAGTCATGTGACACCACACACACACACACACACACACACACACACACACACACACACACACACCTTACAGTTTACTGTGGTGGTGCTTAATTTATTCTTTATTTTTTAAATACAAAAGTACAAAACCAAAGTAGAATTTCAAATACTCCAAATATTCAATGTACAACATCAACTTTAAAACAAAAGACATTCATTGAATAAAAAGATGGAAATAACGTTTCTAAACAGCCACCAGCAAAACTCTGAGGAATTACAGCTTGTTTTTAACCTCATCCGGCCCGCTGGCCCGTGTACGGCCCATTTGACGGTTCGTGTTCTGACGGAGTAAACGCCAAAACGTTTGTCAATATAATCAGACTCTACCTGGTTAGATCGGTCAGAGTCTCTAGAATTGAAATATTCAGTTAATTTGGTGCTAACCACAAGCACATGAATATGATTTATTATTATATCTTCCAGCAGAGCGTGTTGACTGTCCCTTCGGACGTGTAGAACTCCTACTCTCCATCCATTCCTCCATTATTATTCCTTTATACCATAAAGGTCCACAGGTCACAAAAATCAACAGGGATCTTTATTAAGTATTCCAGGTTTTGAATATAGTCATGAGAAGTCCAAAGCAGACGACCGAGCGATGTGTATATTGTTAGCTTTGTTAGCTTTCTGGCTACAAAATGGTGGCTTCCCTGTAAAGATCGAAACAGTTTTTTTGAATAGGTGTGTTCGAGTTTGACTTCGGCTGACTACACCTGACTTGATGGCCAACGTGAGCTGCCGGTACCTTCAGGGGCGGAGCATCAAACGACTGCAGTCAAACAGTCTACTTCCTGTAGCGAGAGTTCACCTGTGTGACAGCATCATGTTGTTCACCAACTCACAGTGGAAAATTGAGGAGCTGTTCTGTTTCTTAATTTAAAGATTATGAGTGTTTTCCTATTCACACTGTTTACTAGCTCTGAGGTTCTTAGAATAAAAACGTCAAACACATTTTGTGTCTGTGAAGCTGGTGGAGAGCAACTAGAGCCAGAGACAGTAGAGAATGTATAGAGGAGCTGTGTGATGGACAGCACAACTTCATTCACCTGTAATGATGTTATTTAGTTTATGAACAACTTGGATAATGACAGTAAAACTCAAGACCAAAACTTCAGTCATTGAGAGGCCTATAACCAAGCTGTGCAGTCTCCTAGAGACTGAAGCAGAGGAGTAACAGGTCCTCCTCCAGAAGAACAAAAGACATCTATGAGGGGTGTAATGTATTTACTTCTTTTTTGTTTGCTTTTTCTAAATTCTTTAATTTGTCATTGGTAATGGTACAGCTCCCTTTTTTTAGGTTAAATTTGAAGAATTGATTCTGATAAGAACAATTAGGGGCCGGTGTGTAGGAGCCGCATTTAAGGCTATTTAATTTATTTCTATTCACAAGACATATGAATTATTTAGGATGAATTATTGATTAAAAACAATGAATTTTATGTGTTGCAGTACGTGTGCGCCCTCCTCCCTCCTCAGGTGGTGAGGGCGGGGCTTAACCTTTAACTTGTGAAGGTTGAGGTGAGATGAGGGATTGGCAGCTGGAAGCAGCGATACTGTCATTGACCTCAGCAACATCAAGATCAGTGGACACAGAGGAAATGTCATATTTTGCTTTAATTTTATTGTTTTACATGTTGACAATAAATTAAATTCATCTCAGAACACGGATCACTGGATCTTTAATGACTGTGCGTCAAACACCCTGCTCCCAAGTTAAAAGATAAATAGGACAAGTTAAAGGACAGACTCATCTGGAGGTTTTTTGGCCGCTACAACTGTAGTTTAATATTTGGTGTCTGATGACTCATGGCTAATATAATTATATGGAGGCTGAAGTCTCTGGTTCCTCTGTCACTGTTGATTTTATAATGCTTTGGTCTCTTCAGTGAACGTCTCAGTGACCTTCATCTGACCTTCTTCTTCTCTGTCTCTATAGAAGCTGTCGACTGAAGCTAACTCGTGTTCGTCTCACCGTGAAACCGTCACTGACCAGTTAAGAGGTTCAGATTTGTTGTGATGGTCCACTGTGATGTAGAACAACAGAAACACTGAACACGACTTTGTACAGTCTCTACTCAGCTTATACCTGGATAAAAGAGCAGAGCTGGTTACTAAGGAGATGTGAACAGTAAAAACATTCAGCTCTAAAAGTTTATCTTATTGCAGTGATGTACAGAATCAAAGGGTTTTAGAGTCGTACTGGAGATATGAAATATAAACATATATTCATTATAATCCAGTAGACTACACTGTAATGCAGAGGAAACAGGATTTATTCTGTAGAATTAAATATTTTCTTCTTTAAATTTGCCAGATTACCAGATTAAACACGACATTTCAGAAGTTTGGAAAAAGGCCCCTGATGACCCCTCAACTACAAATGTGCCTTAAGAAATCCTGACTGCAGCTGAATTACATTCTTCGATCAGCAATCGTCCTGTCACGCCTGTGTCTGAGCTCCGAATGATCGTTAGACTGTATCTGTGATCAGAGTTTAGTCGAGATGGACGAGCCGTAGCATCAGCAGCTGTCACTGCTGTTATAGACAAAGAGACGGAGTACAGGTTGAACCACCACGAGTTGGAGGCATTGATCGTATTTAAACCTTCGGTGGAAGTTTCCTCCTCAGTTATCATCCCAACACAAAGACTTGAAGAGACGGGAAGTGGCTGGAAACTGGACGGGATGGTGATGTTTTAGATGAACTCGTAGGTTCTACTTCTACTGCCGCTGTTAAAAACAGAAACCAGCTGGTTCATGTGAATGGACTCTCCTCTGTCACTAAAATGTTCCCACCCTGGAGCTGAGACTGCTGCTCTGAAACCAAGTCGTGGGGTGAAAACATCAATTAGCCTGGAGAAGCTCGTTATCTTCTCTTCACCTGCCTCACACGTGGCCGTCGCTGTGTGGAGGAGCCGCCTGAGCCCCGCCCACATGAAGCTGCGACCCAGAGAGCAGACGAGAGGACAGAAGCAGCGCCACCAGGACTGACAGTGAAAAAAACTTTTACACATTAACTGTACTTTTACTCACTGACTGTACTTTTACTCACTGACTGTACTTTTACACACTGACTGTACTTTTACTCACTGACTGTACTTTTACACACTGACTGTACTTTTACACACTGACTGTACTTTTACATAGCCTACATATCTAAAGAAAGAAACAAGTAGATTACACTGATTCAGTTCCAGTAAACATCTCATCAGATATAATTATTACACGTAATTATCACCTGTTACATTTAACTCTTTGTATTTGTTTTAATCATTTTTCAACATCCACTGCCAGTGATTTTTAAGTTTCTTATACATGACAACTACCCTGTGGTTAATGTTAGTTAGTTAGTTAGTTAGTTAGTTAGTTAGTTAGTTAAAGTTATGTAACTACAGCACTTTGCTAAATTGCTGGATTGATTGATTACTGTTAAAATAAACTGTTAGTGATGCTGTGGCACCAGCTGTTGGTCTCTGATGTAGATCCTGTGCTGTAGATTTGTTCATTACAACATGATCACTGAGGAGTCTGGACCTCAGTCTGGAGGATTTATTGTTGCAATAATGAAGTAATTAAACAGTTGATCGGTTGGACTCGATGGGCCGGAGTAGGCCTGAATAGCCCTGGTGTTATTTCTGTATATTAACTGTGATTTACGGTGTTGGTATAAAGAACTGAGCAGTTTGTGCACAGTGACACTGTGTGCCTCTCCTCCTTTCACTTTCTGTTTTACTGGTGGTTTTGAGTCGTGCAAGAAACCCCCCAAAAACCCAACAGACAGATGTTATCGTACATGCTGCTGCTGCTGCTGCTGCTGCTTTCAATATCACGATGTTTGTGCATCAGTTGGAGCATCTGGCTGATGCTGATGAAAAACAGGAAACAGGATGTCCTGGGTTTGTGGCGTTTCCTAACAGCTCTACGGTGATGCTGGTTGAACATGATGCGAGAACATGAGCAGAAGCACAAAGAGCTTTTTATTCATCAACTTTAAACGTGGAATCTGAGAGAACAGTGACGTGATCATCGGGGCTGTTAACATACATCTCTACTGTAGCAGAACTCCTGTGATGTTCATCATGATTCTCAGTCTTATCTGGTTGATGACTGAAGATCTGAAGCTTTTTAAGTTCACACTGCAGCAGGAACATTTTGATTCTGTCTTCACTTTTACCAACTCTGATGTTCTCTGTTAAGTGACACTGTTTAAATAAGAAATAAAACTAGGAAACACATGAATTCAACAGTGTCCTGGTTTTATATTTTCAGATCTGCCTTGTTTCTTTTCTTGTTATTGATGCTTCATATGTTCTTTGTCACGTGTTTATATCCTGCAGCTCTGATGCAGAAATGACAGATGATCATTGTCTTCATGAAACTTACAGGAACCATCGCTGCTTGGTTTCAGGTTTGATGTGAGTGTCACATTAACGTCGGCCTCCAGCAACAGATACTCTCTCCTGCTCACAGAATCCTCCTGATTACAGTTTGTGTTGTGGACAACAGCAGACTGTACAACTGTCATCTATCAATACACCACCGGACCTTTAACTCAGAAATAAAAGTTCTGTCCTGCTCTGTTCTAAATAAGCTGAAGGTTTGTGAGATCTTGGTGAAATGGGAAGATCCTGCAGGTGAATTAATAGATGTAATAAACCAGTGTTTCACTGGGACTGTCTGAAGGAGTCTCCATGGGTCAGAGTCTAAAGACTCTGTTACTTCAACATGATCAAAGAAAACTGTCTCAAACCAGCGCTGAGAACAGTGTGTTATAAAGCACATGTCAGCCTGAACCTGAGCAGAGCTCGTGCTCAGGTCAAACCTGACTTCCTGTCTGTGGAAACTGAACGCTTCATTCAGTTCCAGAGGAAAACTGAGTGACCTGTGAGATCTGGATGAAGTCACGATCGTAGAATTCAACTCGTCTGTAAATGTCTGTCACCATCACGTATGAGTTTAAAGTCAGTGTTAAATGTGTAGTTCACCATGTGTCTGTGTGTAACTGAAGTAACTGTATTCATTCATTCATTTGTTATGATGGGATGCTGATGGTGAGCAGAGCCGTTTCTTGCTATATGCAGACTATGCAGATGCATAGGGCCCCTGCAGCCAATAGGGGGCCCCTTAGATGTAATTTCAGCCTCAATACATTTGGGGAGAATTAAGATTACCTGTCTTTATTTGTAGCCAGCAAAGCCTCCTCATGTGTTTAGTGAAGCACTTATATGCTCAAAGAATTAGTATAGGATATAAACAAACTAATCTGCAATGGCAGGGAAGCTGTGGCTTGTGTTTCTGGGGGATTGCAGGACGAGAACGAAGACACTCTGGGACAAGACAAGGGGAACACAGACTATTTAAACACATGGAGGGAAAAAGGGGACAGGTGGAAACACTTAGGGCAATCAAACTGAGACACATGAAGAAGGGCAAGTGACCTGAAACGAGAGGATAATTACTTTTCAAAATAAAACAGGAAATGACAGGACAAAACAAACCTAAGACAAGACAACCTCACCACGGTGTGACAGAAATTGGGAGCATGCTTTAAAAGGACAGTGTATTGCAATGTATGTATGTATATATATATGTACAAAAAAAACTGATTATGAATTTCTGCATAAGTGCAATGTAACTGAAATCATACTATAGTAATATTTTCTTGATCAATGATCAATTTTTCTTGGTAATTTAAGGAGCTTTGTCTTTGCAGGCGCATTTCTGAAATACTTTGTGATCATGATCTGTATGATCAGTCTTATGTTTTCATTATCTTCCTCAAAACTCCAAAGTAGTGTAATCATGTTATACAGTTAAAAAGGTCCTGAAGGGGTTGTAGTGTTACATATGAAAAGCCCCTTACTACCTGCAACATTAGTATTATTCTTACTAGTTTTTTGTTTTATTGTTTGCACATTATTATGGATGCTGGTTCATTTTATTTTTATTCTAAGTAATAGCCTAATGAATTTTCTGTTCATCTGGGCAATGGCCCAATGTACTTATTTTCTTATTGTTTTAGGAGAGGGAGGGAATTTTTATGTTGAGTTATGTTTCACGTTTAAGAACTTTGTTCTCAAAATTCAAAACAAAGATTTCTGCCCTGAACCTTTATCCTGACACCAGTCTCTGTGGCTGTTGCAGTGCTAGAAAGTAACTCACTACATTTACCCAAGTACTGCATATCAGACACAGAACAGTAGGACTCAAAATGCAGAGGCAGGGACAAAGAGAACGAGAGTTCGGTAGTCGTTTTATTCAGTCCAATTTTAAAAAAACAGGAAATCCAATCCAAAGGGCAGAGGTACAAAATCACTAGGCAGGTACTCGGTATCCAAGAGGCAAAAACGGGTCAATATCACAAGGGCTATAGATATAGATATATACGTGACACTGGACCGCTGACAGGAATCCGACAAGACGATCTGGCACAGAAGGGAAAAACCCCACCACATATATACACTGAATGATAACGAGACACAGGTGTATCACATTAGGGGAAGGGAGGTCCATCAACAGGAGGGAAGGAAGTTAGACAGTACAAGGAAGAACACACACCAAAATAAAACAGGAAGTAGACAAGACACAAACGCTAAACCTACCAAAAATATATTACAAAACTACCCAGGCCTTGACACTGCACTGATGTACCATGTTTAGGTACTTGTACTGTTACTGTAACTGTGTACTTCCACTGCACTACGTTTCAGAAGGAAGTATTGTACTTTCTACTGTACCACATTTATCAGATTCAGATTTTCAAACTCAACATTTAACAATTAAATATGTAAATAGCAAATAGATTTTTAGACATTTCACTTTATAAAACATTAACATCAAAGTACCACTCACATATTGATACATATATACAATATAAAAATACATCACTAATAGTAGCCTTTGTACATCATATAATTTTTACTGTTATGTTGATTTAAAGACCAGACACTGAACCTTTAGGCTGGTGAAAGGTGTCAGTTATAGATGATGTTGCTGGGATCATTTCAGTTTGATTATCAACAAATGTCTGTTTTTGCTGTGAGCCGCTCGTCGCCGTGAGAAACAGGCCACATGTTGAATGTGTAGATCACACAGAGCAGCACTGAAGCCTGAGCGTCAGTCTCTTTCTGTATCAAAGGGTTAAATCATCATTTATCAAGGTCTAAAGATGAGGTTTCAAAATATCGCCATATATATTGTGTATTGTGATTTAGCCTAAAAATATTGCAATATTACGTATAGACCGGCCCTGGTACAGCTATGTTTAAACTCATGTCACATTTCTATCAGCGTGGGCAGGGCAACAAACACTACATCACTATATTCTATTTTCTCCTGAAGATACAAGGTTAATTAAAGCTTTATCAGTGTTGAGCAAACACTCCGATCCTGCACACCTCAGGGCCTCACATGAGGCCGGTTAAAGCAGTCGCACATCGTAGTGATCGCCAGACATCGAAATTTGCCTCGCCACCACGGGCGAGTCCTCCAACAAAAACTCAAACACTTTCTAACACATTTAACATCACAAAGCTCTCAGGATGAGCCTGACCAAATATGATGTCAATGTTATTAACTGTGTAGGGGGAATACATTAAAGTATCATGTCTTCAAATCACAAAGACGGCACCAAAATTTCAAATTAAATTCAAAATGGCTGACTTCCTGTTGGGTTTCGGGTATGGGCTGTGATAATGTTTTTTGTATGTTTTGGCATGTTACATGCATCTACCAAGTGTCGTGCATGTAGGTGAAACCCAGTGTGATTGGTGCCACAACAGGGGGCGCTATTTAGCCACACCTGACACGTGTGCAAAGTGTCATGAGTTCTGGAGCATGGGAAGGCCCTCAGGGTCCTCGCACTGTGGTGCTCAGGCCCTAATGATCGAGTGCTGTGACTCCTGCTGACTGGTCGACTGATTCAGGAGCAGATCTAACAGGGTCTGGTTTGAGCAGGGACAGAACTGGACCGGCAGTTGACCGGTCCTGGAACAGGAAGCCGGCTCTGTAGAGGATTTACTGATACTGACACTTAAACAGCATTGAACCAACCTGACGAGACAGAGTGAGAGAGACAGAAACAGCTTCACGATGACTGTGATGAAGAGTAACTACACTGCAGACTACAGTCTCTGACAGCCAGGTGAAAGGTGAGCTCGTACTGATTCTATCACTGGATCTGAAGCAGCTTCAGTGTGTTCATGTTTCTCAGGAGCTTGTAGCGTCACTGTCTCTTTCAGTCACAGTGTGTTGTTGCTGCCTGTTGTTACTCACGTTGCCATGGTGATTCCTGGTGCAGAGCTCCACATAGTGAAGGTGAATGAGGTGTGATGGTGTCTGGGGTTTGGTCTCTGCATCAGATTAAAAACAATGAATAAAACATTAACAACAGATTCATTCATCAGCAGTGAAAGAATATTACACAATAAATGGCCTCTACAAACTCACAGTTAAACCTGAAGCTGTTTTCAAACCTGCAGTTGGTCTGATCTCGTCTGAATCACTTGATCAGGAAACTCTTTTCCTCTTGGTTCAGTTACTTTTCTCCAAGACGAAATCCAGGTAAAGCTAAATGCATAAAAGGAAGGTGAGAAAGTTCTCAGTCTGTGTATCGTTGGATAATCCACAATTTATCTGTAATTTTAAAAATTAGAAAAAAAAATTTAATTTGTGTCAGAACCACAAAGAAAAAACAAAAACATTTTATTTTATCTTTGTTCCTTTTTGGATTAGAGAATGAAAACGTCGTAATCAGAAATAGCTGCTGCCTTGACTTACAAGGTGTTTTCCTTTTCAATGGTCAAAAACAGATTATTACATTTTTAAATAAAATTTAGATTTTCTTTTTCTTCTTCATACAACAAGAACTAAAATCAGTAGAAAACAGAACCAAAGTAAAGTGAGTTTTGTCTTGATATTCTGAGGCGGGATGTGGTCATTTACAGGACGGAGCCCCACCTGTAGGACTGGCTCTGTGACTGATGCTGTAGCTCAGGGCCACATGGGTCAGTACATATTAAGCCTTGTGCATATGTTCCCGGTCATTATGAATGATTTCCCTCAGGATTACAACTTAGTGATTCTGTTCAGTCTCCTACAATTACAGTTTGTAGATTGATGGTATAGTTTGTTTTATAGTTCAACATCCTCTTTAGGACTTGATCCTAAAATAAATCAACAGGACAAAACCACATCAGATGTAACATCGAGTCATCGTCATCATCCTCATCATCATCACCATCATTATCATCATCATCATCATCATCACTAAACCTACACGTCAGTTTGTTCTAGGACAAAAATAAACAGCATCTTTTTTCATTGGTAAGAATTTATACTGCCTGTATTTATATTATACGTATGGAAACATTAAGGTATATATATAATATATAATATTAAATAGATCTTTCCATCAAATTACTATATTGATTTTATTATGTTTTCCCACTTATTTAAAGAATTTATCGGCTTTTTAAAGAAAATGTAAGAGTTTAATTTAGTCAAAAACAAAATCATTACAATTGTGTCTTTGTTCTTAAATAAAAAACCTCTCAAAAGTTTCATGTTTTCAGCATTAACAATAAAACAATAAAATAATAATTAAATTGTATGAAAGTTTAAATGTAGAATATAATTATTACATAGTTAAGTTCAGTTAAGGGAAGTGAATAATTTGCTTATATTTTTCATCTCCTGATCTTGTGTTAAAGTTTCCCATCATTCCTCTGTCAGAGATCTTACCTGTGCTGTTGCTTCAGGAACTCTGTGATGATGAGGAGGAGGAGGAGGAGGAAGAGCAGAGAGGAGTCAGTGTTCACAGGCTTTATATCATGAGAAGGGGCGGGATCTCTGTGGTCACATGATTTCACTGAAACTCTCAGTTTACCTGAACAGACTTTTAACACAAACACCTGATGTCACTGCAGGTAACTAAAGACACGTCACAACTACAACATCATGAACCTTTGGAGAAGAACAACATCTCTGGAAAGTTTCTGAATTCAGTCAGAGAGAGTCACAGGTTTGATCCAGAGTGAACTGATGAGGAATCAGGTTGTTCAGACTCTTTGTCTCTGACCTCTAAAAGTTGGTGTCAGTAGAACTTCTGTGCAAGAGAAGCCATGTTCACATTAAACTACAGTCACAATCATTTCATGAAGAGAAGACACCATGTCCTCTCCTGGACTGTCCAGTCAGAGGAACAGTCCAATGCTGCAGCCTCAGTCACTGTGTTTCACCCTTCACATAAAACTGAAAGCATCTTCCTCCAGCTTTATCTGACAGACGACCTCGCCTGTATTATCACTGCAGAAATCTGTTTCCTCATGTTTGCCCTGATAGAAGTCTCTGATCTCACAGTGGAAGGTTTTCTATGCAAAGAGAATTTAATCAGTGAATATATATAAAGAAATCAGTCATGTTGCTTATCTGTGTTTCACCTGATCTCCACCTTTTACTTTACTTAACAATGAAACATGACGTCTGTTCAGCAGGTAATTTCCACATTGTTCAGCTGATAGTCTCAACACATCTGCTGTGTCAGAGGTCACTGACAATGTTCAGCAAAGCTCATTATAAATGCATCAACATAAAATATTATTTCATACTGTTTATCATAGCAACAAGAACAATGGAGGATTTTTACTAAACCTTCTGCAAATGATCAAAAAGGCTGTAAAACTTCATCACCTCATTCAGTTTGATGTATTCAATCACTTTGTTCAGTTTAGCTGGTAGCTGTACTGTTTATTCTGGCACTTTGTAAACAAGTCTTAAACCTGTAAATGTGACTGTAGTCAACTTATTATATTTTGAATTTGAGAGAAAAAATGTTCTTATTTCCACAGTCACAGATCAACATGATGATCCATGTGTCACCTGATGGATCTTAGTCCAGTGTTCCCTCTCTTTTAGCTCTGTGTTTGGTCTCCACCAGCTTTAGCTGCTAAATGCTCCTACATTCAGAAGCTGCTCTGACTGAGTCTGTCTGCTGTCTGATGAGCAGGTAGAGGACAGTGGCTGCTGGGAACCAGGTCATCAGGTATCCTGTTAGTTTGTCAGCTCTGATCAACCTTCCATCTTCTACAAATCTCATGGCCGACAGCAAAACCATGTTTTGTGAGGTCACCATGAAAAAACATGACCTTTGACCTTTGAACAAAACACAGTTTTGGCCTTGTGAACACAATATCTCAGTAACGCTTTGAAGGAATGTCTTAAAATTTGGTAAATACATTCACCTCTATGCCCATTCAAGGATGACGTGATTAGAATTTGGGGGTCAAAGGTCAAGGTCACGGTGACCTCAGAAAACACTTTTTAGCCGTTACTCAAGACTTCACAGCAATTATGACAAACTGTCACACCAGTGGTTCATATTCTCTCTGACTCTGGATAAACAGGATGTGACCTGGAACTAGTCTGAGTGGAGGAGGGATACAAAGAGAAAGTGATTCTAGACCTTCATGTAAAGAGAAAACAATCCTGCACTGCGTGACAAACACAGGGTGTGATCACAGGACGACTCAATACAAACAAAGATGTTCTCACTGATGTTCTTCCTGTTCTGCTGCTTTCTCTCTACCCATCTCCTGAGCAGCCAGGAAGCTAGATAAGCTGCATGACTGTTCGTGATAAGAGGAGTTACAGGCCTAAGCCAAAGCCCACAGTTCACCACCAACCTGTTCACGTCTCCCCACTCAGCGACACACCTTCACCTGCTGAGGAACAGACTCTGGTCACGGCAGCTCTATTCTGAGAGAGGTGAAGTTAGTGACACCTGAGATCTCACATGAAACCAGAGTCCAACAACAGAAACACAGTAATGTCAGATATGACAGATTCTACTGTTCAGTAAAAACACTGAACTCATGTTACAACAAGCTTCATGTCTCTGTACCACAGCTGTGAACCAGCTGCTCCATCAGCTGATCCTCCATCAGCTGATCCTCCATCAGCTGATCCTCCAACAGTTGTGTAAAAGTCAGTTTTCTTCTTCTTCTTCTTCTCCTCCTTCTTCTTCTGTCTAATGACTGTTCTCTCTGTCGCTCTCTCTCTCCAGCAGGTGGCGCTACAGTCACACTGATTGGCTGTTACCGTCTTAAAGGAACATTACACAGATAAAATAGGAAATCAACAGTGTAGATTAATAACATTGATACAAACATGAGATTCAGGTTCAGATGCTCAATTTTAACTTAATGATCATTAGTTATAAAATGTTATTTACACTCAGAGATTTACTGATTCAATACATTAGACAGTCTTTTCTCTGTCTTTAGTTTTGTCATAAGTTCTGCTTTTGTCTTTACAAGTTCATCCAGTCTTCTTGTACTCAGCAGCTAACCATGCATCACCTTGTGTTGTGTAAGTTGTATATATGCTGAGTCTGTAGTAACGTCAAACAGCTTCAGTATCTTTATTTCCAGTCTGATAAATAAAGCTCAGCTCCATCTGATGTCCTCCATAGTTCTCCACATGCAGTCTTTACATCTTCCAGTTCACAGTTCAGTGATGCAACGATCATCCTCCACTCTTCTGTTAATTCAGTCACTTTCTTCTTCTGTTTTTTTCACATTATTTGAGAAAACAAGGGAAGTGGCTCCTCCAGCAACAGAACCTGCTGTTGCAACTCCAGCTTTTGCCAAACTCAGACCTCCAGTGACATAGCTGCAGCTATCCCCACTCCAGCTGCTGCTGCTGCAGCAATAACACCTCCTGCATGTGTCTGATTCCTCTTGTATCTCTTTATTTTAACAGTAAACTGTCTCATCCTGGGTTCATAGTGGTCAATGAATTGATGAATTGAGTTGCATGTTTATGAAGTTTGGTCAGTAACAAATAGTTAAAATCAGGAGGAAGGTCTTTGTTCTTTTTTTAATCACCTTGTGAGTTCATTTTCAGGAAGTTTCCTTCAAACTAAACGAGTAGAGAAGTTCTCCTCGGCAGATCCTGTTGAACAGACGTCTCAGTCTGATCCTGATTTAATTTAAGATAAACACAAAGCTTGTGCTACAGAAAATGGACCAGACTCAGTGAATAGCTCCTGTAGCGGCTATAATTCTATGAGCCGCTGAGAGTATGAGGTTGGGTCCTCAGGTTCATAGTTCTGTGACGCGCCAGGAGGGTATGAAGCAAGATAAACTGAGATCCAAAATACTTTTGTTGCATTTATTGCATAAAAGGAGTACAGAGCTATCACAGCGTAGCGAGGATGGATGTATGAAAAAATGATAATAACAGATTAAACAGATACAAAAGTGAGATTAATGGATAAATGGGTAAAGTTTAGCGTTTGCGGTCAACAAAAATTATGGCTACTACCCAACCCTGACTCTCTCATTCATCTGATCACCTGGTAAGTGCACACCTTTATACACACACCTATTCCCACCTGAACCACTCCCTCTGCCTCACACACACACACCCACACACACTGTGCTCCTCCTCGGTTACCTATGTCTCCTATACACCAGCCCCTGAATTATTAAGTCTCACATAATAATTCACATTTCAAACACAATAGGGGACATAATAAATCACATCAATTCCAAAATGCAATAAAGAATGTCTAAACTGCTCAAGTCCATGAATAAACCATTACACAGAATATTCCTTCTTCTGGTCATCTCTATGACCGATTAGTGAAAAGTCCGGCTCACATCTAATAACACAAAGTCCCTGTAGAGATCAGCAACGTCCTCATGCTGCCTCCTCCTTCTCCAGCAACAAACACACCTTGGATATGGAGCTTTCATTGTTGGTATATTTCAACACAGACACACTGTCAGTCCAAAACACAGATTCCTGAAGACTCATGTGTAGCTCTTTCTTCCACAGGCAATCCATGCGGCTGGCCATTGTTGCAGCAATCAGTTCCATTCTTGGAATTGTAACTGTCTTCAGTGGGGCCACACGAGCCTTTCCCATGATAAAAGCACTGTGCATTTGAAGGTGCTCATCCTGCAACAGCAGGTAAGTGACTGTACCATAGCCTTCCTCACAAGCATCGCAGAAATGGTGTAGTTGTGCACTAACAACGTCTCCAAACTCCAGAGGTTTTAAACATCTGGCCAGCTCAAAGTTGTCCAGTAAGTGGAGCCCTTGCATCCACTTCAGCCACTCTTTGGAGACATTCTCTGGTATGGGGTCATCCCAACCAACTCCTCTTCTGCACAAATCCCTCAACATCCTTTTTGCTGTGAGAACAAGGGGACTTAACATGCCCAGAGGGTCATAAATAGAACTCACTGTCGACAGGATGCCTCTGCGGTTGAGTGGTCTGTCCTTACACACCAACTTGAATTTAAAGGTGTCTGATGTGATACACCACTCTACACCCAGCACTCTTTCAATGGACGCAAACTCCCAGTCCAAGTCCAACTGCCTCACGCCTTTAGCTCTGCGGGACTCTGGGATGGCCTTAAGAACTTCAGGTCTATTACTGTGCCACTTGGTCAAACAGAATCCTCCTTTAGTGCACAGAGATATGGGGTCATGACAGAGGGTCAGCGCTTCCTCCTCTGTTGCAACTGACACCAAACAGTCATCCACATAAAAACAGTGGTGCAGCTTATCCAACGTCTCCTCCTTATGTTCATGTCCAAAATCCTCTGCACATTTCCGGAGGGCAAAGTTGGCGCAGCTAGGGGATGATGTTGCTCCAAAAAGGTGTACCTTCATCCTGTACTCACATGGTGCTTGGCTCAGGTCTCCTTGTGGCCACCAGAGGAATCGCAGCAGGTCGGCATCATCTGGGGGCACTTGCACTTGGTGAAACATAGCTTCTATATCAGCCATGATGACCACAGGTTCCCTCCTGAACCTGGTCACAACTCCAATCAGTGAGCTTGTTAGATCGGGCCCTTGCAACAGCTCTTCATTCAGGGATTGTCCTTTGTAACTGGCACCACAATCAAACACAACTCTGAGTTTTCCCTTTGTTGGGTGGTGGACACCATGGTGTGGTATATACCAGACCCTGCCATCTCTTCTTTCCAGCTCTGCATCAGGAACCTTTTCAGCATAGCCTTTACTTAGTAGATCATTGATGAAGGTGTTATACTCCCTGTGAAACACTGGATCCCTCTGGAGCCTCCTCTTCAGATGGTTTTGATGCTGTTCCACTACTTTCCTGTTATTTGGCATGCTGACATTTGAATTTTTCAAAGGTAGGGCCACCTGATAGTGCCCATCAACATGCTTGGCTGACTTTGTGACCATGTCCATGAACCTCAGGTCTTCTCTGGACGGACCCACTTGTTCCTCCACAGGAGACTCTGGAAAATCCATCTTGAATTGCTGTTGCCACAGTTCATCCAAATTTACAATGGACACACGATTCACAGTTACTGGCTGCTCACAGTAATCGGCCTCTCCACTGTTTCCTGTCAGTGGTCCGTTAACTGTCCAACCCAGCACCGTCCTTATGGCGTAGGGTCCATTATTCTCACTACGGATGACTTCCAGCGGTTCCATGGCTTTTGGGACATTTGTTCCTATTAATAGCTCAATTCCAGCCTCAATCTGTGGTAAGGAGATATGCCTTAAGTATGGCCACCTTGTCAGATCCTTATTTGCAGGTATATTTGATTTGTGGACTGGCATTGACAACTGAGTGTAAGCCTTTGGCAACTCTATGAAGCTATCATCTTCTAGTGCTGCCACCTCCAGCTCTGGCACAATGTAGCTGCTGACCACCTTCTCCTGCCCCATGGTCCTGAGAAGAATGTTGGCTCTCTTCCCAGACAAATTGAGTTTCTGCATCAGACTCTCAGTACAAAACACTGCAGTACTTCCCTGGTCCAGAAAAGCATATGTTAGAATGATTCTATTGCCCTTCTTCGTCTTAACTTGAATTGGCACAATAGGAAGCTTACAATTCATCTCACCAGCCCCTGTAAGCCCACTGGAAACCAAGGTGCCGTCCACCGTAACTTGGACACCTCTCTCAGCAGGTTCTACAGTTGCCACACTGTCCTTATGGAGCACAGTTGGGTGTTTTTGGCCACACTTTGAGCAGGAAACTTTCCTTTGGCAATTTTTGCTGACGTGCCCCACACACAGGCAGCGAAAACAAGCACCGTTTTCCTTCAGGAAGTCAATTTTCTCCTTGTGTGCCATTTTTTCCAGCCGTGCACACACATCCAATGTGTGTCCTCCAGTGCAGCAGAGACAGATCTTTTTGGCTGGTGATTTTATGTCTGTAGCGTTGCTCACATGTTGGGCTGTTCTCTCCACACGATTCACTGTGATAGCGAAGCTGGTTCCTCTGATGCTGGAGCGAGGGTGAGGTGTGTGTTTCATTTGTTTGGTTGGTATAGCAGAGTCCTGAATGTTTCCAAACACAGGGTCGGTCACAATTCTTACTTGTTTTTCAACAAAGTTGGCAATGTCCATAAACCTTGCTCTTCTGTCAAACCTTTCCTGCAGGTCACATACGTGGCACCTCCAGCGGTCTCTGAGTTTGTATGGCAGTTTTTTGATTATTTCCAACATATTTGTCGGTGTGTCTAGATCATTTAAATACTGCACATCCTCCATAGCGTTGCAGCATCCATGCAGAAAGAGGCCATACTCCTGGAGGGCGTTCGCATCATCTGTTTTAATAATGGGCCATAAGAAAGCTCTCTCCATGTATGCTGCTGCCACCCTTTGCTCATTGCCATAGTGCTCTTTCAATAAGGCCTTCGCCTTCACATATCCTCTGTCTGAATCAATGTACTGACAGCTCCTCACCAGCTCTTTTGCACGTCCTTTGGTGTACTGTTCAAGGAAGTAGAGTCTGTCACAGTTGCTGTTGGTGTTTCGCTCAACTCCATTTTCAAAAGCTTTGATAAAAGAATGGTATTTAAGTGGATTACCATCAAACATGGGAATTTCTCTTTTAGGGAGTGCTGAGAGGCATTGTTGTTGCAATAAGAGTGTTGTAATTTCGTTTTGTTTCCTCATTATGTCCAGCACACTGTCATTTTGTGATGTGCCAGTTTGTGTAACATTGGTCACAGGGTTTTCAGGAGCCATTAGGTAACGTTGGAGCGTGTAAGAAGGACCTGGGGGATGTTTTATGTCAGATGAGTGAGCGACTTTAGACTTCACAGCTGTCTGTATAGTTTCAACTGCATTAGGCTTTACTTTATCAGGCAATGATGGGAAAAATTCAGTGGCTTTGTCATTAAGTTGTTTTCTTGGGCGTGATTTTTCATAATATGAGTTCATCCCATCTGTAACCTTTGACCTTGATTTACTGATAACACTGCCTTGTGATTTTATAACACTTAATTTTGCCATTTCCTCTGTAATTTCATTCTCCAGTAAAAGCTGTTCTCTTCTCTTGCGTAGCTGTAATTCTTCTTCATCCAATGCGTGTTTCTCAATTAATGCCTTTCGTTTTGCTGTCAAAATTGCAAGATTTGTTTCTGTTTTTAAGCGAGCAGATGAGCTTGAAGATGAGGAATAGTGTGAGCGTGATCTCTTTGTTGCATTTGAGATGCTGTCACAGGGCAAAAGTTCATCCTGAGGGTCTTGCACAGTAGACACAGGCACTGGAGGGTCAGCTGCAAGGACTTGCACTACCTGGTTCATTTCCTTTGATGGTTGCTCAGAAGCATTTGTCTGAAGTTGTAACTTATCTGATTTTTCATGCAAATTTTCCTGTTTCCATTTTTCCACTTGTTCCTTGAATGCATCACTGTATTCCATAATGCTGCAAAACCAGTCATTGTGTTTTTTATGTTCATCATCAGGTAGTAGTGGCAGTAATTCATTATGCAGGTCAGTGGCCTTTTTACACAGTGCATTCATGTTGTTCAGATGTGACAGAATTTCAGTCACGTCTTCTTTTGATTTCATGTGCGCCTTTATTTGCGGAATAAGCGCTTTGATTTTATTAACGGCACTTTTGCGCTCATGCTGCAGCCGGTCGATTTTATTTTCCAAAGCTTTAGGCGTCATTTTAATATCTCTTTTTTCCTTTTCCATGTTCGAATATTCAGCAGCAGCGTTTATTTGACTCATTTCCATTAAATTGTATTTTGAATTAAACAAGACAATCACAATTCATCGAAAGCGCATCCAGATTCTGTCCGTAGACATTGCCTTTAAGTTCATTGACAGAACATCCACTTAATACATTGTCCTCATTTGATTCAATGCAATTGTAGCAGATTCCTCAATCCACGAACATACAGGTTCAAACATACCTGTTCCTAGGTGTATAGATGACGTAGCGTGGCACTTAGCTGTGGCTCCTTTGTTCTCGGCTAGTCGTTGTGCGCACGACTTGGTTCTTTGATGCATCTGGATGTTTTTCATTAAACGCCAATTTTTGTTGACAAAATGTAGCGGCTATAATTCTATGAGCCGCTGAGAGTATGAGGTTGGGTCCTCAGGTTCATAGTTCTGTGACGCGCCAGGAGGGTATGAAGCAAGATACGCTGAGATCCAAAATACTTTTGTTGCATTTATTGCATAAAAGGAGTACAGAGCTATCACAGCGTAGCAAGGATGGATGTATGAAAAAATGATAATAACAGATTAAACAGATACAAAAGTGAGATTAATGGATAAATGGGTAAAGTTTAGCGTTTGCGGTCAACAAAAATTATGGCTACTACCCAACCCTGACTCTCTCATTCATCTGATCACCTGGTAAGTGCACACCTTTATACACACACCTATTCCCACCTGAACCACTCCCTCTGCCTCACACACACACACCCACACACACTGTGCTCCTCCTCGTCTTCCTATGTCTCCTATAGCTCCCTAAGCTTAACATGTCCTATGATAACTATTAATTTAGCTGTACAGACTAATGAGCAGTGATAACTAACATGTCTTTGGGGTCATCAGGTGGGAACCTCCTTTCACCAGTGTTTCGTCTAGTTGGTCCCACAACACCTCCAGGAGGCTAGACAGTGATCACTGGCGTCCCAGAGTCACTCCCCTAATGCCAGCCATCACTGCTCCTCACACCACCATTTTCTTTATCTTGCCTATGCTACCACAAACAACACCATCATCAACTCTGACAAAACACACTAGCAGATTCAGCAAACAAACTCCCCTAAACAGTTGGAGAAAGTGGCGGCCATTTTAAATGAGGGAGGCAGAGTCAAGGAGAGAAGCCTTTTTGAGCTAAACTCTCCCCCGCCGGATTAGGCTGTGCTCTACCCCCCCCTACTCTCCAACACCACACCATGCAACTCACCTAAAACAAACAAACTCACCTAAACAGCCAAAGACACACTACAAACCAATTCAATACAAACAAACAATAGAGGCCACCTCACCTGGACTAACCACATGGTCTCAAAGAGGCTCACACAGGCCACACCCCCACTTAAAAACACTTCCTCTTCCTGGATTTCTTCCTTGCTTCTCCTAAGAGTCTATCTATCCTAAGTGCTCCCCCTGCTGGGCCCCCAGCTACCATTACTCCTTCTCATCCAAATCCACTGACTGGATCTTGCTGCCTCATCTGACATGTCCTTTACAATTTTCCTCACACTCTGTCCACTTGCTCCTAACTCCCTCACCAAGATGTAAAACTCTATCACCTCATTCAGTTTGATTTATTCAATCAATTTGTTCAGTTTTGCTGGTAGCAGTACTGTTTATTTTATACACCTTCATATCAACCAGTTTCTTGTCTCCACATCCGTCAGTTACAGCTCAACATGATGATCCATGTGTTGTGGTGTATGTCACCTGATGAATCTACGGTCAGTGTTCCCTCTCTTTTAGCTCCACCAGCCCCAGTGATATTTCTTGTTCAACATCTCAACCTTTGTCTCTGTGGCACTTTTTTAAAACTGAAAGGTACCAGGTTTTTACAGTAAGACAAGAAGAGAGAGACAAACAGAGACGATACAAACCAACAGACAAAGTACAAATCAGAGCATTAAACGGTTTTTCCCCTGTAAGAACAGTCTTCTTATTTATATGTTGACTATGAAGATTCATTATTAACTTCAGTTGAGTCAGCTCAGTCCACACAGCATCATCCTTCAGTCAGCTAGTGTTGGCTCCATCTAGTGGTCACTACACAAACCAGCAGCAACAGAGTTCATCACACCTTCTTCATGACGCTCTGATGAAACATCAGCTCTAATGGTGGAGTGTGTTTCTCTGTTCAATCACAATAAAGTCAAAGTGTTTCAGGAACAAAGACAAACAGACATTTATTGAATAAAGTTCAGCAGAAGCTTCAACAGACTGAAAAAGCAGCTGATGATCCAGTGAAGACTCTGATCAAACTCTTTTCATCAAGCAGATTTTATTCAGGATTCACAGAAAACTGCATCAATCAGGACGTGATTTCATCAAATATGGCTGCTTCACAGATAAAGTCCAACATTAGAGGATCCAGATGTTTCTGTGGTCTGACAGATGTGAACTAGTCATTCCAAGCAGGAAGACACATGAAGAAACCAAAGTGGGTCAGATTTCATGAGTGGACTCTTCAGAAACTCTGGATTCAGAATATTTCTACACTGTGTCTGAGTTCAGTGTCTGTAACATCGTCTGTACAAACTGATTCTAATGATCTTTATACATCAGGTCAGTGACATGTTACTGTCCCACCACCAGTTTACTGACACTGTGTCAACATGAGCAACATCACAATAAATCACAGCCTCAATCACTGACAACATTACAACTTATAAACTTAAAACTAGGACTCTGTACAAACTGATTCTAATGAGAAAAATCTCATGTTTATAAAAATACATCTCAGTAACGTTCATTGTTCTACATCTTCATCAATAAGTTGAACCAGTTCATTCTCTCAGTATCACAAAAACATCAGAACGAGTCAAAACCTTGTGTTGATTGAAAAACATAAAAAAACTTAAACTTACATGATGGAACTAAGAAATGAAAGAAAATCAGAAATTGTGTTTCTTCACACCGTTCAGTGGTTCAGGTGTTTTTCTGTATCTTTAACTAAACAACACAATCTGAGAGTTAAACATAAAGTTGATGATGATGATGTTTTTACAGAACTAATCAGAACCAATAATACATGTTAATTAATAAAAAAGTAAATGTGTAAAACCAATAAAACAAGTGAAGAATCCAGTACACAGTGGGCTTAAAAACAACATGATGCATCAGCCAAACAAGTTCAAATTACATAAAGAGTAAATCAATAAAACAAGAAGTATTGCAGAAAATATAAATCTGATCCATCAAACCACAGGACATCAACACCTGTCTTCACCTGTCTTCACGTTCCTCTTAAAGCTCTTTGTAGGATGTGAACTTGTCTGACTTATGGAAAACACTGGTTGTGTAAAACCAGACCAACATTCAGCCACTTCCACAGACAGAGCTCTGTCTGATCTGTTCATGAGACAGCTGACTGCCTTCTCTCTTTGCCAGTGGATTGACTGAATCACATTTAAATGTACCAAAGTATCAATGACCTGGATATGAATTAATTTCTATTTGTGGTAACAGAGCCAGTTCACCATATCCAGGCCCAGGTTGAACCCTGGTTGACAGGAGGTTCTTGATGGGTCGCCTGACTCAGGTTGACCCGTTCAGACCCACAATGTGGGTTCAGCTCTCATCACTGTCAGTCTTGGGTATCAGATACAGCAGTGCTTTGTGTTCAGTGCTAACATCAGCATGTTCAGCAGGTGTAATGTTTTCTTACCATCTCAGTTCAGCGTGCTAACATTTGCTAATAAGCAGTAAATACAAAGTAGAGCTGAAGCTGATGGGGATCATTACATCTTCAGGTATCTGATCATAAAACCACGTTTTGGACACGTTAAAGTTTTGACCTGATGGTGGCGCTGGAGGGAAAGTCAGAGGATCATCAGAGTCACTACAGTTCATCCTGAGGGGAACAACAACGTCTGAACCTCATTTCATCATGATCATCTGACAGCTGTAGAGATGTCAAATTCAAAACCTTAAACTATCACCCTCATGTTGGAACTGTAGGAAAAGACCACTTGAATGTCTCTTGTAAATTTCATGGCCATCCATCCAATAGCAGTTGAGATATTTCAGTCCTGAGCGCAGTGACTGGCTGCTAGCAAGACTAAAAACCATAGGTCAGACAGGAATTCAAATTCTACCCAAGAGCGTGAAGAGAGGAACATGTCAGCCACATCATCCTACCAGACAATATTGGTTTGACATGATCTGCTAACTAACGTAAAAACAACATACAACAAAAAACAGAAGTCATCGTTCGCCATGTTATATTTCATGGTTCAGTTATTTCAGGTCACACACAGGTCAATAGAAGCTGATTCCACCATGTGTGACAACAGTGGTGTCCAGCTCCAAACACTGTTTTTCACTTCTTTCCTAACTTTTTACCAGCTGCTTTGACAAGTGATGTTGCTTTACCACCAACATAACTAAAGATGTACCGCAGAGCCGCTCTGGTTCCTTCATCCACTCGTGCTACCATCTCCTCCAGTTTCTGGACCTTCTCTGTGTCTCTTCTCTCCTTCATCATGTCAATCAGGAAGTCCAAGTGGGCATGAGTGAACAGCGAATTAACATTCAGGGCGATCTGCTCCAGACTGAGAACATGCTGGTAGGCCTCATCCAGCCAGGTATCCTTCTCTTTTTCAAGCTTCTCTTTCTCTGTTTGAAGGGCTGACAGAAGGTTCTCACACTGCTCTTCATCTGCTTTATACTTCTGTTTCAATTCACCAATGGTTCTTTTAACTTTCCTTGTCTTGTTCACATAGATTTTGTTCTCTTTCACATGATCTGACACAGGACACTTCCTGGTACATGAAGTACAGCGGCCTCCTTTCATCACCTGACAGTGGTTTGGATACCAGGCCATTGTGCATCCTGGGTAGTGACAGTTCTCTTTACAGACTTTACAGGTGACAGCTCCACCATAAAAAACCAACCACCACATCCCTCCATCAGTAGTTTCTTTTTCCTTATAGTGCTCATCAACTTCTATTGTGAAATTATCTTCTTTTTTCATTGATTCTCTGTGTTTCTCTAATTCTTCCTGGGTCTGTTGGATGATTTGCTGCTTTAGTTTAATCAGGTCAATTCTTTCTGTTAGATTGTTAATGCAGGCGGCCAGCCTAATGCGTTCATTCAGGACATTCACAGTTGTATCAAGCTCTTGAGGTGTGGTTTTCTCCAGGAAAGATGTTAATTGATGCATTCCCCTCGTTGATACTGTCCACGCTTGTCCTAGTCCAAACTCTGTTTCCTCTGTTCTCTGTGTGCTCAGGCAGTTATTAAACGAGAAGTAAACAGGCTGATTCTTCTCATTTCTGGCACATTTAATGTTTGTAGCATCAAGAGCTTTAAGAGCGTTTTCAGGAGGCATTCCATCTGAGTGAGTGATGAGAGCGACAACGTTCTTCTCCATGTCTTTTCCAAACAGAGACATCACTGAATCGAAGACGTACCTCAGTCGGTCACTCAGTCGATTCTCAGCCGCCTTCAGCACCAGACCCACTGCATCAAGTTCTTGAATCCCGTCTTCTGAACTGAATAAATCGTATAACATTTGATTGATTATGGCATCGTGTTCAATCCCTCTGGTGTCTCCATAACCAGGAGTGTCGATGATGGTCAGAGAGTAGGGGACGGTTTTACCTTCAAAACTAAAAATCTCGTAAACTGTCACTTTTGATGTCTGACTTTCTAAGGTTGAGTGTTTCTTGGCGTCATCTACAATCTCAAACCATTTTTCATCCACATCCTTTACCCCCATTACAAAGTTAAGAAAAGTGTTGATCAAGCTAGATTTCCCTGATCCAGTCTCTCCAACAAGCAGGATTGTTTTATTCTGTTTGCTAGGATCTTTTTTACCTATGGTCCATCTTCTGACCTTGGACTCTTCTTCTCCCTCTCCACCAAGGTTCGTCTTATTCGGTGTTAGCCGATAACGGACAGGAGGTCCATTATCGATGACAGCATTTTCCAAAACATAATCTGTGGATGCCATGTTGGTCCTATGGGGAAAAAAGAATTAACCAAGTTAAAAGCAACAAAAGAAGTCAGGAGAACAGTTGGGCAGTTTAACAGGTTTAGGACTCTTTTTAACGGCAGCACAGCGACCAGCTCCAGCAGCTTTCTGAAGGTTTTCCTGATCCTGAAATTGTATTTGTCTGTCTGAGCTGTATTTTGATGTCCAGCACATGAGAGAGACAGTACAAAGTATTTGAGTGAGACTGGAGAGTCTCAGAACCTAAACACAACAACATCTAGATTATTTTTGATTCATTTAATTCCATCCTCTTTTAAAAGTCCGCCACAATGACAACCGATACATACATTTCATTGTTAACTAATTCACTTCTCACACTACGTTACCTGAGAGGAGTTGGCAGGCTGATTCTTATTTGTAACGTGCTGACACTAGCTGTTATATTGTTGATGAACTTGTTATTTACCATCCATGTATAGTGATATGATCCACACTGGGACAAAACACACCATAGATATGAACAGCCTATTGCATGCGCTCTCAACTCCAACACATAGGCTTCAGTTTCTCAACATATTATAATTACTGTGGAGCTTCCATGTCAGGTTGTGCATTGTTTCAAGTCTTCATAAGACAGAGCTGGACACCCACCTTACTCCAGCACCTACACTGAGAAAGGATTATTCAGATAATGTATTTTATAACAAAAGGCAGTAAAATAAGACTTCACTAAAATCATGTTTTATTTGCAAAATGAATGTAAACTGGAACATCTGCAGTTCCTGAAGAAAATACATGTGATTGCTGCATCGTCTGCCGTTGCCTTTACCTGACATATTGTATTGATACAGGAATGCAGCTCGCATGTAAAAAAAACTGTTCAGTAACTGCCCACACAGAGAAGCTATTGCAGCAATGTTTGACTATGTCAAGTTTCACCTCTGTTGCCTTTACAGTTTTTAATATAGCAGTAATTTCTTGCACTCCTCATTAAAAAAAAAAAAAATTTAATATAAGAGATATAAATAGGATGCTTACAAACTAATATGGCCAAGTCATGCTTGACATTTAAAAAGTTGAACCATGTTAACGTGGCTCGGTCACATCTGACATGCAACTCTTCAGTCAGTGTCACATTCACTTCTACTGAAGTCTGAACAGTGGATAAATTCATATTGATGTGATGATAGCAGCTTGAAAAGAATGAAGCTAGTTAGTGTAAGTCACAGTTACTCTTGTTACATGCTAAATATGAGGAAGTAAGTCTAGAAGTATCTCAATAAGCAGAGGGAAGTTAAGTGATAGGAAGTTTGTAATAAATGAAGAGGAAATTCCAATAATTAGGGAAAAATCAGTAAAGAGTCTAGGTAGGTGGTACAAGGCAGACTTGAATGACGGAGAACAGGTAGTGCAGTTTCGGAAGGATGTTGCTGAGGGACTGGATAGAATAGATAAATCAGGGCTGCCAGGAAAGTTGAAACTGTGGTGTCTGCAGTTTGGGTTATTTCCCAGGTTGATGTGGCCACTGTCTGTATATGAGATTCCAATATCCACTGCAGAAAAAATGGAAAAATTAGTTAGCTTTTACATTAGGAAGTGGCTAGGTGTTCCTAGATGTTTAAGCACAGTGGCACTGTATGGGAAAGGCATACTTCAGCTCCCAGTAACTAGTCTAGTGGAGGAGTTTAAATGTACCAAGGTTAGGACAGAGCTCCTGTTATCTGGGAGCAAAGATGCGGTAGTTAGTAAGGTGGTTCCAAACCCAATCAAGGGGAGAAAGTGGAATCCAAGAATCGCAGTGCAGGAGGCAGAAGCAACGCTTAGGCATACAGAGATTGTGGGTAATGTCCAAATCGGCCGGGGAGGCTTGGGGCTTGGCCAAAGCAAACCGGTGTGGAGTAGAGCAGGTCCCAAGGAGAAGAGAAAGGTAGTCGTGGAGCAGGTTCGTAGACAGGAGGAATTATTAAGGGGTGCAAAGGCAGTGGCCCAGGCTAAGCAGGGACAGTGGGTGAATTGGGAAGGTGTAGACAAGAAAAAGCTTAGCTGGAAAGAACTCTGGAGCATGGAGGAAAGTAGTATTATATTCTTGATAGGGGCAACTTATGATGTATTGCCAACTCCCCAGAACCTAAAACTCTGGGTAAATGGAGACCCACTATGTTCATTGTGTTCAGGTACTGCAACTTTAAAGCACATTCTGTCAGGGTGTAAGGTTAGTCTGTCGCAAGGCAGGTATACGTGGCGACATAACCAGGTTCTAAAAAGCCTAGCTGCAGGAATTGAAGAGTTACGGAGGCAGGCAAATTTAGGAGGACCTAAAACAAAGAAAGGTGCAATTAAGTTTGTTCAAGAGGGAGAGAAAGTTGGTAAGACAACAAGAAGGCAAGGCAGCTTAGAAGGTGCTTGTGATTGGGAAATGCAGGTAGATTTAGGAGGAAAGCTGGTTGTTCCCCAGGAAATAGCTAAGCTAAGGCCTGATATAGTCTTGTGGTCTAGGAGTAGAATGAAAGTATATTTCATAGAGCTGACTGTTCCGTGGGAGGCCTTAGTTGAGGAAGCATATGAAAGGAAAAAGCTCAGGTATGCAGAGTTAGGGGCAGAAGCAGAGCAGCGAGGATGGAAAGTTAGGATTTGTCCAGTGGAAGTAGGATGTAGAGGATTTGTAGCAAGGTCTGTTGTCTCTTTGG
Organism: Seriola aureovittata; assembly: GCF_021018895.1. Classification (NCBI taxonomy): domain Eukaryota; kingdom Metazoa; phylum Chordata; class Actinopteri; order Carangiformes; family Carangidae; genus Seriola; species Seriola aureovittata. The sequence goes on along the minus strand of NC_079381.1, from coordinate 24,696,997 downwards.
TAAGGGAGTTAGGAGCAAGTGGACAGAGTGTGAGGAAAATTGTAAAGGACATGTCAGATGAGGCAGCAAGATCCAGTCAGTGGATTTGGATGAGAAAGAGTAATGGTAGCTGGGGGCCCAGCAGGGGGAGCACTTAGGATAGATAGACTCTTAGGAGAAGCAAGGAAGAAATCCAGGAAGAGGAAGTGTTTTTAAGTGGGGGGTGTGGCCTGTGTGAGCCTCTTTGAGACCATGCGGTTAGTCCAGGTGAGGTGGCCTGTATTGTTTGCTTGTATCGAATTGGTTTGTAGTGTGTCTCTGGCTGTTTAGGTGAGTTTGTTTGTTTTAGGTGAGTTGCATGGTGTGGTGTTGAAGAATAGGGGGGGATGTAGAGCACAGCCTAATCCGGCGGGGGAGAGTTTAGCTCAAAAGGCATCTCTCCTTGACTCTGCCTCCCTCATTTAAAATGGCCGCCACTTTCTCCAACTGTTTAGGGGAGTTTGTTTGCTGAATCTGCTGGTGTGTTTTGTCAGAGTTGATGATGGTGTTGTTTGTGGTAGCATAGGCAAGATAAAGAAAATGGTGGTGTGAGGAGCAGTGATGGCTGGCATTAGGGGAGTGACTCTGGGATGCCAGTGATCACTGTCCAGCCTCCTGGAGGTGTTGTGGGACCAACTAGACGAAACACTGGTGAAAGGAGGTTCCCACCTGATGACCCCAAAGACATGTTAGTTATCACTGCTCATTAGTCTGTACAGCTAAATTAATAGTTATCATAGGACATGTTAAGCTTAGGGAGCTATTCACTGAGTCTGCTCCATTTTCTGTAGCACAAGCTTTGTGTTTATCTTAAATGGATCTGAAGCAGCTTCAGTGTGTTCATGTTTCTCAGGAGCTCGTAGCGTCACTGTCTCTTTCAGTCACAGTGTGTTGTTGCTGCCTGTTGTTACTCACGTTGCCATGGTGATTCCTGGTGCAGAGCTGTGAAGGTGAATGAGGTGTGATGGTGTCTGGGGTTTGGTCTCTGCATCAGATTAAAAACAATGAATAAAACATTAACAACAGATTCATTCATCAGCAGTGAAAGAATATTACACAATAAATGGCCTCTACAAACTCACAGTTAAACCTGAAGCTGTTTTCAAACCTGCAGTTGGTCTGATCTCGTCTGATCACTTGATCAGGAAACTCTTTTCCTCTTGGTTCAGTTACTTTTCTCCAAGACGAAATCCAGGTAAAGCTAAATGCATAAAAGGAAGGTGAGAAAGTTGTCAGTCTGTGAATCGTTGGATAATCCACAGTTCGTTACTAAGTGAAGGAAGTAAGGAAATCTGTTATTCGTTTCAAATTTGTGTTCAAACCAAAAAAGAAAAAAACAACAATCATCAGTTCTTGGCTGTTGATACTTTTATCTTTGTTCACTTTTACATTGAAGAATAAAAAGGTCCAAGTTTGTTTTGTCCTTTGATTTTCTCTCAAACAGCTGATCAACAAAGAACAAGTCGTTATTTGACTTGAAATACAAGATGTTTTTCTTCTTCATGGTCAAAAAGCAGATGATAAGAATTTAATAATTGTTTGATTTTCTTTTTCTTCTTCATACAACAAGAACTAAAATCAGTAGAAAACAGAACCAAAGTAAAGTGAGTTTTGTCTTGATATTCTGAGGCGGGATGTGGTCATTTACAGGACGGAGCCCCACCTGTAGGACTGGCTCTGTGACTGATGCTGTAGCTCAGGGCCACATGGGTCAGTACATATTAAGCCTTGTGCATATGTTCCTGGTCATTATGAATGATTTCCCTCAGGATTACAACTTAGTGATTCTGTTCAGTCTCCTACAATTATAGTTTGTAGATTGATGGTATAGTTTGTTTTATAGTTCAACATCCTCTTTAGGACTTGATCCTAAAATAAATCAACAGGACAAAACCACATCAGATGTAACATCGAGTCATCATCATCATCATCACCATCATCATCATCATCACCATCATCATCATCATCATCACTAAACCTACACGTCAGTTTGTTCTAGGACAAAAATAAACAGCATCTTTTTTCATTGGTAAGAATTTATACTATATGTATTTATATTATAATTATGGAAACATTAAGGTATATATATAATACATAATATTAAATACATCTTTCCATCAAATTACTATATTGGTTTTCATTATGTTTTCCCACTTATTTAAAGAATTTATCAGCTTTTTAAAGAAAATGTAAGAGTTTAATTTAGTCAAAAACAAAATCATTACAATTGTGTCTTTGTTCTTAAATAAAAAACCTCTCAAAAGTTTCATGTCTTTCATGTTTTCAGCATTAATGATAAAAGTTTAAATGTAGAATATAATTATTACATAGTTAAATTCCGTTCAGTGAAGTGAATAATTTGCTGTTATATTTTTCATCTCCTGATCTTGTGTTAAAGTTTCCCATCATTCCTCTGTCAGAGATCTTACCTGTGCTGTTGCTTCAGGAACTCTGTGATGATGAGGAGGAGGAGGAGGAGGAGGAAGAGCAGAGAGGAGTCAGTGTTCACAGGCTTTATATCATGAGAAGGGGCGGGCTCTCTGTGGTCACATGATTTCACTGAAACTCTCAGTTTACCTGAACAGACTTTTAACACCTGATGTCACTGCAGGTAACTAAAGACACGTCATAACTAGAACATCATGAACCTTTGGAGAAGAACAACATCTCTGGAAAGTTTCTGAATTCAGTCAGAGAGAGTCACAGGTTTGATCCAGAGTGAACTGATGAGGAATCAGGTTGTTCAGACTCTTTGTCTCTGACCTCTAAAAGTTGGTGTCAGTAGAACTTCTGTGCGAGAGAAGCCATGTTAGGACTCACATTAAACTACAGTCACAATCATTTGTGACTGTATTATCACTGCAGAATTCTGTTTCCTCATGTTTGCTTTGATAGAAGTCTCTGATCTCACAGTGGAAGGTTTTCTATGCAGAAGAGAATTTAATCATGAACATATATAAAGAAATCAGATATACTGTAGATATGTTCATGTGAATATGAATCCGCCTTTTATTGTACATAATGAAACATGACGTCTGTTCAGCAGGTAGTTTCCACATTGTTCAGCTGATAGTCTCAACACATCTGCTGTGTCAGAGGTCACTGACAATGTTCAGCAAAGCTCATCATAGATTCATCACCAACATAAAATATTATTTCATACTGTCTATGTAGTAACAAGAACAATGGAGGATATTTACTAAAGGCTGTAAAACTCTATCACCTCATTCAGTTTGATTTATTCAATCTATTTGTTCAGTTTTGCTGGGAGCAGTACTGTTTATTTTATACACCTTCATATCAACCAGTTTCTTGTCTCCACATCCGTCAGTTACAGCTCAACATGATGATCCATGTGTTGTGGTGTCTGTGTCTCCTGATGAATCTACGGTCAGTGTTCCCTCTCTTTTAGCTCCACGATGTCACCAGCCGCTCTGCCCGAGTCTGTCTGCTGTTTGCTGCTCAGCAGGTCGAGGACAGCAGCTGTTTACAGCTGTTTACAGCTGTTTCTCTGAGAACAGCTGCTGCTGGGAACCATGTCATCAGGCCCCCCCTTAGTTGTTTTGGTTCATCCTTTCAGAAATTCTCCTTTTGTCTGTGGCAACTGTCAGATAAATAGAACCACAACAGAAACAACATTATAATTAAAAACAGACATTTATCAACAGAGTGTTAACTACAATTAAATCACCATCAATCAGGAATTAAGTACGACAAAAGCAAGCGACACACCCCACATATCTTCAAGATTTGTTTGACAGAGCTATAAAGGCTCGTTCGGCTTGCAAAGTCAACAAAGGTGATATTTCTTGTACAACAACATCTCAACCTTTGTCTCTGTGGCACTTTTTTAAAACTGAAAGGTACCAGGTTTTACAGTAAGACAAGAAGAGAGAGACAAACGGAGAAGATACAAACCAACAGACAAAGTACGGATCAGAACACTGACACAGAACCAAACCAAAACAGCGTTTTTAAGATATTTCTTTAGAGAAATGATTCGTCTGTTCAGAGTCAAGGATCAACAACAACAGAACTGTCACCTTTAGTTTTCAGCCAGGAGTCCTGAAGACCTGAGTCTCTCTCAGAGGTCAGAGGTCAAAAACTCCTTTAAAGAGAGGGAGCGGCGGTGTGATGGATTTTTATGTCAAGAGTATAATTTAACACAATAACTGACAGATAAACCAGAGCACTGTGTGATTTTACCTGTGTTCCAGTTCAGGGTCTCGACCTTCAGACGCTGCATCTGAAGATGACTACATCAAAGCGGCGTGACCACACTGTCCCATTTCAGAGGCTTTTATTTACATTTATATTTTATTTTCTCTCTATGCATTTATACTTTTTAATATATTATTTTTTCTGTGCAGTTTTTAACTTCTCTATGTAAAGCACCTTGACTTGCCTCTGTATATGAAATGTGCTGTATAAGTTTACTTGCATTGTCTTGTCCTCCAGTTTTGTCAGGGCGCTGTAGTGTATTATCCACTTAATTTCTTCCTTTTTCAACAGTCTAAATTGTTGTAGGTTCTTCCTTTATGTAAGTTTTATTAATAAGTTAACGAAGGGTGTCAACTAAGGCTTTATCAAAGGTTACTTTGAACCATTCATTATAAGTTAATTTTAAGGGTTGTGCATTAGGGGGCAAACTTGCTTACCCATCGAGTTTTCTGTCTCCTACGATATAAGATACTCAGGATGTGGAGGTTTTTTCTGGCCTAAAGGTCAAAAGGCCAGAGACAAGAAGTCGTCGACCAGATATGGTCGACCACTTGGGTGAAGGCTCCTTCTATTAAAAGAAGGGCACATCCCAAAGGTGGGATGAGACAGATAAATAGAGGGGTTTGTGAGACGGTAGAGGAGAGATCTCATATTGGCAGGGATACTCCAGGATTCGCCTTTTTTGACACTGTTTCTTTCTTGTAAATAAACTTCTTTTGGATTGCAAGTAAAGACGTGTCAGCGGTGATCACTTCTTCACATCAGCACCTCAGGATACCACATTTTTGGGTTAGGGTTAGGGTTGTTCAGTAGTTCCTGCTGCATTCAACCCACAGCCAGTTTATGGACAACAGCAAGCATGGAGAGGAAGGGAAGAGGACATTTTGGACTTTCAGCAGAATTTAGAAGTGTGCTATAACTGTGGGCAGCCACGACATTTCGTGGGTGTAATAGAATGGGAGGAAATCTCAGAGGGAACCCAAGAGGAGGATTTAGAGGTCAGCCAATGACGGCTCAGGGACCGGTGAACCCTTTTAGGGGTCCAGAGCCGGGATTCTAGGGGTGCCCAGAAAACCTGAAAGGGGGGTGTCAGCTGGTAGTATCAGGGCCAGAGCAAGATCCAACAATAGTACTGAAAGTGAATGATCGACCATTGGAAGTGATGGTGGATAGTGGAGCAGCTTTCACTTGTATTCGACCTGAAGATGCTATGCACCTCCCCATGTCTGGTCAATTAATACGGACAATCGGGTTTGAGGGAATAAAACAGCTGGTACCTCTTACAGAACCAATTGAGCTCCAATACAAAAACCAAAAAACTATAATGCCCATATTTGTATCAGAGCACACACCAATTGCACTCTTGGGAAGAGATGCTTTATGAAGACGAAATTGTACAATAAAGTGTACATTGGACGGTTGTTTGATAGGAATGCCAATTGATACTGCTAGGCAGTTATTGATGACAACAGAAGTTGAAGCCTCTTCAGTGTTGTGGATTGGAAATCTTAGTGCTGAATTTTTAGAACCTGTCAAGTTGTGGGAGAAGTTCATTGTGGCAAACATGCCTGATGCAAAGCTTCCATAATATCCGCTGCATTACACATTAAAATATTTTAAGAATGACACTCAGTCAAATTCTGTAGATTGGTTGAATCATCAACCAAAGAAAGTTGAACTCACCTAGTTACATAATCCTGGGGCCACAAGGAGCAGCCATGAGGGTTGACATGAATGATTATGTGAATAGAGAACATGATATCAGAGAGAGTGTGCCGCATGTAACTTTGTACGTGTCTGAAAAATATGAGCAGAACAGTTAGAGAAATGAAGACTTTTCTTGGTATCGCTGGCTATTCTTCAGCATGGATTGAAGATTATGCTAGTTTAACAGGGCCCTTGAGAGCTATGATTAAAAGGGACTGGGAATGCTCAACTTCATTGTAATCTTTCATGGACACAGGAGGCCTTTTGGCCTTTGAAACAATGAAGCAAAGATTACAGGAGGCTCCAGCATTAGCACTTCCAGATTACTCTAAGAATTTTCTGTTGTATGTGTCCACCTCGATTGGGGGTAAATATGCATGCGCAGTTTTTTGTCAGCCAACAGGTACAGGAATGAGTCCTCAACCCATTTCATACTACTCCACTGCCTATTCTGAAGTAGAGCTGGGACTGTCCCTGTGCTACAGAGCAATGGTGGGAGTTTCTCTGATGTATGATAAAGCATCATCTGTTACGATGGGCTACCCAGTAACAATTCTTACTCACCATAGCCTTAGAAATCTTTTAAACTATGGCAAGTATACGTTAACGATGCCTAGGCTTAGGGATTATCATAGGCTATTAGAACAGGAGGATGTTATGTTGGCAAGATGTGTTACAGTAAACCCGGCTGAAAACGTACCAACTGCAGAGGATGGAGAACCACATGATTGTATTAAGGAAGCAGAAAAATATTCAAGGTTGAGGTCAGATTTGCAAGCCCTCCCACTGAGGGAGACAGATTTGGAATATTGGACTGATGGTTCTTGTAATCATGTAGGGGATAAATTGAGTGCAGGTTATGCTGTAGTGAAAGCACAGCTTGCTGAACTTGTGGGATTGACTGAAGCATGCTTGTTAGCTGAAGGAAAGCGTGTGACAATCTACACAGATTCTGCTTATGCTCACAGTGTGTTTCATCTGTTTGGAGCAGTGTGGAAGAACCGAGGGTTTAAGAAAAGTGATAGTTCTCCAATACAACATCATACTCAGATCATGAAACTTTTGCACGCTATGATGAAACCAAAAAAAATAGCAATAGCAAAATGTGCAGCACATAAATTGGACGCGTCCAGAGTCACTCGAGGTAATAAAGCGGCTGATGATGCTGCAAAAGCAGTGAAGGGCGCAGATAAATTGTGAAAAGTTCTTTTAGTCGCACATGAAGTTGACTTAGAAGACAAAATTACACTTGCTGATGATGATGAGAGGCACCTAGAGGCACATGGGTTGGCGCATGTTGCAAGGGGGGAGGTTAGGAGAAAGATCATTAAAGAAGTACGGATTTTGGGCACCATACCTCTTAGAACAGATTGATCATGTCATAGGTAGATGTATTTTTTGTCTGAAAAATAATGTTCGGAAAGGTGTGGCAGTTCCATCAGGATATATCCCAACGCCAAGGGGTCCAATGTGAAAGTCGGTAATTGACTTTGTTGACATGATAAAACCAGTTGAAGGAAAAAGGTATATGCTGGTTGTTGTCGACAGATTTTCAAGGTGGCCAGAGGCCTGTCCAACTAAATGCAAAGACACTCAGTCAGTTGACAAGTTTCTGTGTAGGGAGGTCATTTGCAGATGGAGATTCCCCGATAGAATTTCATCAGATAATGGAAAAGAGTTTGTGGATAAAATGGTGAAATTAATCTTACAAAAATTGGGAATCAAACAGCGCCTTGGAGCAGTTTATCACCCACAAAGCTAAGGAATTTGTGAAAAAATGAATGATGTTTTCTATGTTGCAAAGGATACTGGTCTGTTTTCTCTCTCCTTCTCAGAAGGTATCAGAAATATCACTGTGAAGTGCCTGGTCGTTGTGTTTTCCTTTTTGTCGTTGTGTTTTTCTTAATGTTGTTGTGTTTTCCTTTTTGTTGGTGTCGTTTGCCCTTCAGGGCCACCGTACTGAAGGGATGATGCTGTGTGGACTGAGCAGACTCAACTGAAGTTAATAATCAATCTTCATAGTCAACACATAAATAAGAAGACTGTTCTTACAGGGGAAAAACCGTTGGAGCTGAATCTTATTTACAAGTGAAAGAAACAAAAGCAGCAGAGCAGGAAAAACAACATCAGTGAAAAGATCTTTGTTAAGGTTTGTCAGTTTAATTAAGCTGTCGTGTGATCACACCCTGTGTTTGTCACGTACTTCAGGATTGTTTTCACATGAAGAAGTAATAATACGCCCTGACAAAACTGGACAAGACAATGCAAGTAAACTTATACAGCACATTTCATATACAGAGGCAAGTCAATGTGCTTTACATAGAGAAGTTAAAAACTGCATAAAAAAATGATATATGGGGCGTCGTGTAGCGTAGTGGTTTAAGCAGGCGCCCCATGTTAAGAGGCTACAGACCTCGCTGCAGTCGGCCCCGGTTCGAAATCCCGCATCGGACGGCCTTTCACTGCATGTCATTCCCCCCCTCTCTGCCTTCCCGTTTCCTGTCACTCTCCACTGTGCTGTCCATTAAAGGCATAAAAGCCCAAAAAAATATACTTAAAAAAATAAATAAATAAATAATATATTAAAAAGTATAAATGAATAAAATAAAATATAAATGTAAATAAAAGCCTCTGAAATGGGACAGTGTGGTCACGCCGCTTTGATGTAGTCGTCTTCAGATGCAGCGTCTGAAGGTCGAGACCCTGAACTGGAACACAGGTAAAATCACACAGTGCTCTGGTTTATCTGTCAGTTATTGTGTTAAATTATACTCTTGACATAAAAATCCATCATACGGCCGCTCCCTCTCTTTAAAGGAGTTTTTGACCTCTGACCTCTGAGACAGACTCAGGTCTTCAGGACTCCTGGCTGAAAACTAAAGGTGACAGTTCTGATGTTGTTGATCCTCGACTCTGAACAGACGAATCATTTCTCTAAAGAAATATCTTAAAAACGCTGTTTTCTTTGGTTCTGTGTCAGTGTTCTGATTCGTACGTTGTCTATTGGTTTGTATCTTCTCCGTCTGCTCCACCTTGTAACTTTCAGTTTTGAAAAGTGCCACAGACCAAGGTTGCGTGTTGACATGTTGCCAAACAGGAAATATCATGTTATTTAATGCTTATTTATATTTGGTAGGTTGGCTGAACAGAGACGTTCTTTAACGTCAACACTGAGTGAACAGTTTCGGGTGAGACTTAATAACACACCCTGTGATCTACTGTGTAACTACGTGGTCTGAATCCGGTCCCAGTGAAACACTGACTGGTTCCCACTGATACTGAAACGCTGGTACAGTGGAAGAAACTAAGACTGGCACAACTGGGTATTTTAGAGAAAGGAGAAATAAATGTTTTTAACTGGGCTCCTACAGGATATAAACCTGATAACAACGATTTCTTGTATAAAAAGACACTGAACAATGAAACATTCTGTGGCCAACTGTTAATAATGAACTAAGTTTTTATCACTGCGTCATACATACAAGCACACTTAGCCTGCAGGGGCTCACAGGACTACGTATTTATTAAAGCAAGATTCAGAATGGTCTTTACATTTTAAATATAATACTTCTGCTCTCTGTAGGAGTGTCTCAGCTGGTCACTGTGGTCAGCCTCGATTACAGTTCTGTCATGGCCCTTATGAGTATCTCCACTTCTGCCTTGGATGGATCCTCCCTCGCTTTGCTTTGCTCCTCTACTTGGGTAATGAGTTCTTAGCCCATCGTGGGTTCATGTGGTTCAGTGGTTCTTGGGCTTGGATTTCGTTGGCCAAAACTTTGACCAAAAGGACTGACACCATATACCCGTAAAGCCAATTAATCTACAGCCTTTTTGTTGGCCATTAGTTTAGAATTGATATATTAACACTACAGTGTTTTGATGTGTTTGTGTGGGAAGGTCTGAAAGGTGACAGTCTGCAGACAGACGCACATTCAACTATCAACAGCTATGTCAGGTTAAAGAGGACCTGTATGCACAAGGGGACAAAACTACATATGCATCAGCTGCATATCCAGATTAGCACAAAAGAATCAACCAATTGAAGTGTCCAATTAACGGTGTCACCCAGCAAGATTGAAAGTAACCTGAAGGGGTGAGTTCAGTGAAGTGAACTATGATTTTCCTGCTGTGATTGCTGCTGTTTAAGATGATGACTAAAGAACAAAGTAGTACATATAACTTCTGTTCTATTATATTTTTCTATTATTCATCTAATTTATAAATTTTGTTTTGCACATACATTAAAATTGTAGCTGCAAGCGGCAATTTGCAGATTCTAACCCCTTTGCACTCAACAACAAAAAAAAAAAAGCAGCTGCATTTTAGCAAATTAAAAAAACCATCCATTTAGCTTAGAGTCCCAAAATGTTATAACCACAACAACAGCAGTAATCTAATCAACACACAGCGACATTAAACAGCACTGATGTGTAGTAACTGGTGCTGTTGGGCACTGTTGAGTTAGTTACCTGCTGAATTACCTGTATTGATAATGTTGTATTCAGTAAACAGTCAAGCTGAAACACACAGTGCTGTTTGTGTGAGTTCATCTGTACTCATAATTGATCCAAAACACCAACATGACATGGTGTCAGAATTAAGCAATGGAGCAACTAAAGCCGCCGAACTGCCTGAGAAACCTGGTATTTGTGGATCCATAAGATAAAGTCTTTAATACCATGGACTTTGATGATGATGATGTGATAAAGTGAAAAAAGTGGAAAGGATGGAGAATTTTGGTGTTGTTGAACCGACTGACCTGGTAAACAATAAGGTCACTCTCCAACAGCCAAACAAAAAAGAAATCAGGATTTGCATTGAACCAAAAACCCCAACAAAGCCAGGAAGAAGGAGCACTATCCCCTTCATAGGAGGTTGTGGCGGAAATGTCAAATGCAAAGTTCTTTTCGGGAATGGACGCAAACCATTTGTTCTGGTAAATACAACTAGATGAGGACAGTTCTGTCACAGTTCTGCATCTCAGGTCACCTGCCTCACCTCAGTATTCCCTGTCATCCAGCTCCCAGTCAGTAATGTTCCTTTCACCCTGTTCTCCTGCACCTCCCTGCATTAGCCACTGCCACTTCATCAAGCCAACTCCATTCACCTGGTCACACAGCTGCTCCTGATTACACTCACCTAGTATACAAACCCCAGCCTTCCAGTCGTTCTTTGTCAGATTGTTCTTCGCTTTTCTCCATGCAAGACTCTCCAACATTTCTTGGACTGATTCCCGTTACCGAACCTGTTTGACCCCAACTTGCCTTCCTCGTCTGAACCCTGGTTAACACTTGAGCCTTCTGTCTCTGGCCTCGAGAACTGCTTTTGTGTCTTTGTACTTAATCTGCATGATCCTGTGGTGGCTCATTCAGCCAGAGCCTCCAGGTCTAGCAGGAAGTCTTCTAACTGTTTTTGTTTTTTTCTTTTTTTGATTAACCTGCCAGTTCCAGTTTCTGCTTTGGTAGAAATAGAGTTTTGTTGAACTGTGTGCTACGTTTGGGTCCTACACTCGCTCAATACAAGTTCTGTTATGTATGTTTAACACATCACTTGTTACTGCTGTTTCAAGTTGCTTCCCTTTGGTGTCTTATCAGCTCCAGAGGTTTTCCAAAAATGCCTTTCTCAGAGACTGGGGGACCTGGAAGGAGTTGTGAATGTCACTGATAACATTCTGGTGTGGGGTGCAGGTAAGGAACAACGTGACAAAAGGCTGAGACAGCTTTGTGACAGGTGCAAGGAGCATAAATCTCAAGCTGAACAAAGACAAGTGCAAGATTGGATGAACATATTGGACACGTGCCATGACATTATAGATAGAGCTTGGGCAAAACTGGGTGTGGATCTCATATGTAGATATTCACTTTATACTCAAAGTATCCTGAACTTGACAAACTGCCCGAGACAACAAGCAAGCTTGTTATCATAGCTCTTGATCCATGTTTGCAATTCCTGGGATCCCAGACAATAGACCACAGTTTGCAAGTGAGACGCACAAAATGGAAGTTTAAGCACACATCAAGTCCAGGATTCCTACAAGCCAATGGACAACAGCAAGCTCACCTGCTCAAGAAGGCCAAAGACAGTCGAGGAGAAGATCGTGCTCTTCTCAAGCCTGGAACACACTGGATGTGTGAACAGCATCAGAACATCGTGGTTTTCATTTGGCGCCCATGTTTATGGGTCAGAGTGGACACACTGTCTGCGTGAGACACACACCTCACAGCTCATGGCTGCGTTGTGTGAGCTGGAGATTCTACCGCTCACCTGCTTTTCACCTGTGACACGTCTCCCAGCAGAAACACAGAGAAAAGACCTGTTAATGTTAAATTGACATACCAGCAACATCACATTAGTTTCTATGTCTAATCTGAATATGACAGACATTAAAGCTGGTTTGAACACATACCTGCCACTCAGGTGAAGAAAGGGGCAGCGCTGTCAACTGATCATCACCTGGTGGTAAGTTGGATCAGACGGCGGGGAAGGCTGCCGGACGGACCCAGTAAACCCAATCATGTTGTGAGGGTGAGCTGGGAACATCTGGTTGAGGCCCCTGTCTGTGAGGTCTTCAACTCGCACCTCCGGAAGAATTTCTCGTGCAATGTGGGTTTGTTACGTGTCAGTCAACACATATAAGGCAGTCACAGCTACGCTCCAGACATTTCCACCCTTCTAAAACCTTTTAACACCAAAGTCAGCGGGTCAAACGGCTTTTTAAAACTAAAAAAGATGGACTCCTTTAACACTGCCAAACGAGTTTATCCTCGTGTGCGGAGCAACGTCAAATGACCACAGAGCACACACAAAGACACGGTAGAGAAACAGCAGCTGCAGCTGCTGAGCCTGTGTGAGACGCCTCGGTCGGTGATTGTGTGTTTTTAAAAGCGGCTGCAGATCACTGTCATCCCCAGTCGCAGCGTAGTGCAATGTTTCTGGTTTAACAGCGCCGTGCTGGACAGGTGACAGGTGTCTTCATTGTCTGAGCTCTGAAAGAAAAAAATCTATTCCCTAGTTTACAGAGTGGGCACGCAGCAGGCAAACCCAGTGCTGCTACTTGTCCTTTGTGTTCATCTGGGACACAGATGTGTTAACAGTATTGTTTTGATGTTTTAGATGTAGACACTGGTCCAGGTTTGGTGTCCTCACAACTAATTTACTGCTGTGAGAAAGTGTAGGTTGTGTTGGTTCTGACAGGAGCACACAGAGGAGTTACCTTCTCTCTATATCTTCTATAAAAAGTCTGTGATGAGTGAATTTTATTAAACTTTTTCCTAAAGCTTCTTCTTTCGAAGTACGAGACCAGGAGCACGACACAGGAAGCAGATGTAAAAGTAAAGAGTCTTTACAACTTATCTTATCATACTGAATCATACTGACTTGCAGACAGTATACTACCGACATTCACACTGTTGCTAGGTGAAAATAAAAAAAACAGTATTAATTAGATCAGATCAAGTCAGTGTGTATAAGGAACATTTTTTTGTCTGATTGTTATATAACCAACTCAAAGGCTGAGTTATATAACTGATTTATTTATTCTATGACCCACTGACAAAACATAAATCCAGGGTGTAAAAATAAAGCTCCTTCCCCCTGCAGCTTGTTGTCACTTCCTGCTGCCACCAGCTGATCTGAAACACTGTCTGGGTCAGTTCATCTGCCACGAGTCTACCCTCTACCAGGTGGAGACTGATCACATGATTTCAGAGGAACACGGTGTGTCACAAACACAGCTGCGTCACATTCTGAGTCGATGGAGATCAGTCCAGAAAAACAGGTTTTGAAGAACTGATCGGCAGGTCTGTCTCATTCAACTCTGTGGCAGCATCTGGGTAAATTTACCCCTGTACCTGCACCTGCACCTGAGGCAGCAACCTGATCAGACTGAGCGCGCTCAGAGCTGCTCTACCTGTTGAGTCTCACTCAGCTTGTGCAGACAGACAGGTAAGAAGAACCACATCATCTCATGAATCTACCACAGCAGGAAAAACTCTGTCAACACTGAAGTCAAAAATACTTCAATGTGAAAGTCATCGAACCTGTTGAACTGCTGATCTGAGAGCAGCTTGTGATGTGTCTTTGTCTCCACTCAGAGTCGTCAGGATCAGACTGTAACACCGAGTCAACGGGATCTGAGGAGAACTTCTCTACACGTTTAGTTTGGAAAATGGACGGGGAACATCGTCCTGACTTTTACGATCCGCCATCGATGAGACTTCATACACATGCAACGTCATTCATCGAAGTATGTGACAACAATGAGCCCAGAATGAGACGGATAGTAGGTGAGCTTCAGAAGATCGCTGCTGAAATCACAAACACACAGATGTGTTTATTCGCAGGAACTGTGATTGCAGGAGCATTACTTGGAGCAGCGATGATCACAGCTGCGTTCACTGGAGGTTTCAGTGTTGTGGTATTTGTACTTGCATGTTTTGCTGGTGTTGGTTTCATGATTAAGCAGAAAATAACAGAAGAAGAAAGTGTGAAGAAAGTGGATGAATTAACAGAAGAGTTCAGGATGATTGTTGCATCACTGAACTGTGAACTGGAAGATGTAAAGACTGCATGTGGAGATCTTCGGAGAAAATCCGTCAGAGCTGAGGCCTCAAAGTTTATCAGACTGGAAATAAAGATACTGGAGCTGTTTGACGTTACTGCAAAAGTCAGAATACCAACAACTTTAGACCGTGTTACAGAGGTAGCTGCTGAGTATCAGAAGACTTTGTATGGATTTGTAAAGATAAAAAATGAACTCCAACCATTTTAGAGAAAGACACTGATTGACCATTTTTAAGAGTAAGTCTCTGGGTGTAAGAACAAAATATTGATCAGTATCAGTCCAATCTGTTCAGATGAGCTACAGCGTCTCTGAGCGAAGCAGGAAGACGGGACGTTTTCAGAGTCAGGCAGAGGACTGACTTGTCCCGGACTCTAAAGCTCTGGATTCAAAAACTACGTGTGACTTTCTCACAGGATGTTGTGCATTTGGCTTCATTGTGTGAAATAATTAAAGTTAAGTGGTGAAACATTAAGAGTGTTTCTCTACAGACATTTTTACTGTGTGTGTAATATAACATCTGGAGTCTGATCTTTTCTCCGGTTATTTTACTTCACTTCAAACCCATTCTCAGTTTTATGTTGGTGTTTCTATCGTATATATATATTATATATTATATATATAATATATTTTATATATTATATATATAATATATATTATATATATAATATATATATATATATTATATATATTTAATATATATATATAAGGATAAGGATATAAGGATAAGATAAGGATTGAGCAGGTCCAGCACCTGGATACAGGGTAATAGAGAAAGTGAAGGTGACATCATCTCACTGTTGAATTCTGGGTAACTGTCATCATCATGTAGTGAAGACCCTGCTGCCTCTCTGCTACAAACCTGAAGGATTTTCTAGTCATGCACACGCTGTAGGACAAACCTGTGACATCACGTCTCCATCCACCTCTACTCTACATAACCAGATATAAACATGTGACCACTGAGAGCAGAAACACCTGCTTTTAACCAGCTCCAGGATTATAACACGTCTTTTCATCTGATCAAACCCACTGACCACCACTCAATAACCACACAGCTGACACTTTATCAAAGTTCAGTATTAGCTGGTTTAATAAAAGAGGACTGACACCTTCTATGTGAAGAAATATGGATCTATGTTATTTATCATTATTAGTTTGTCCAAATATTGTACTACAAATATCTGTGTAGTTCAATTTCTGTTCACAAGGTGTTGATCTGGGTTTACAATCATGCATGTTAAACCTTTCAAGAATTTTCTCAACAGACTTTGCTTGAGACATTGTTACACAGTTGTTGCTCTGTTCAAAATCAATACCAAGAAAATGTCTTAGTTTGCCTAGATCCTTCATTTTGAACCTTGCTGTAAGCAAGTGTTTTGTAACCTTCATAGCATTTTCATCACTTGCTGCAATTATTAAGTCATCTACCCAAATTACCATGATCACCTTCTCATGTTCTCTTTCTCGTGTGTAAACACAGTGATCAGCTTGGTTTTGTAGAAACTTGTTTTGTGTCAAATACTCATGTAACAACTTATTCCAATTCCTGCCCGATTCACTCTGGGTGAATCGGTCCTGCCACATCTGTATGTACTAGTTCTAGAGGGGTTTTAGCCCTCACATCAGGGTCTGTTTCTCGTCTGGTAAAACTTTCCCTGAGTGCACACTTAACAATGTAGAGGTTTGTTTGTTGAACCTTTAATTTTCATACCATCCACAACATCTTGTAACTTCCGAATGTCATTGTAATTGCAGTGTCCAAGTATCTCATGCCATGTCTGCATATCATGACTTTCCTTGCATTGATCATCACATTCATCGTCATCATTATTATTTACTGTATGCCAATAATATAGTCTATCATGTAGGTGTATGTGGAATTCGGTACCGTCTTTGTGGACCAGAACGTCCTTCCCCTTCTTGAAGACCACCGTCGCTCCGCGGACAGTAGCTGCTTTCACAGAGAGATTGTCCTGTGGGTAAGATGGAACATATAGCACCTGCCTCAGCCTTGCGATCAGGTGTCTTCCTTTGCTGTCAATCAGACAGACCTCTGCGTCGCCTCGGCACTCCGCGAAGCCCTCGCACTGCGAACCGTCCGCCAGCTCCACGCAGTGTGTCTCGGCCTGGAGCCCGTCGTCAAACCTTTTCAACTTTGTGAGGTCTGTGACGATGTGCGAGGTCGCCCCGCAGTCGACCATCAGGCCTCTCACGTTCACTTTGAAGACGTACTCCTTGTCCTGGTCATCTGTCTCCCCGGAAACCTTTCGTGCGTCTTCTCGGTCCCGCCGCTGTTTCCGTCTGCAGGTCGTGTCCCGGTGTGTTGCTCTTGCAGTGGCTGCACCAGAGTTTACGCTGGCAGGCTCTGGCCAGGTGTCCCTTCATGCCGCATTTAAAACACACCACCTGGGCCGCGGCCCTCTGGGCTCCACGGTCACCTGTCACAGCGGGTCTCACGTTCATCACGTTGTCACCTGTTGCTGCTGCGCGCATTTTCTCTGTGTCCTCGTAGCTGCGTAACTTTGTTTTGAATTCAGCAAAAGATGTCGTCTCATCCCGCTGCGTGACATGGATCGCGAATGGTTTGAAGGACCTCGACAAACCTTTCAACACCATCGCTACCAAAAGTCCGTCACTTGATGTTTCACCGGCATTTCTTAGCGCAGTGATTGCGGTCTCCGCCCGGATCACGTGCTCAGTCACTTTCACTCTCTGACTTCCGGAGTGTAAAGGCTTATGATCCGAGGCTTTCCTTTACCTTGATAGTAGTCTCTTAAAATGCGCAGGGCTTCCCGCCCGTCGTCGGCAGCCTCCCGCTTCACCAGTGACAAACTCTTATCGTCCAAAAACTGAGTTAGTTCTGCGTAGGCTTCCGCATTCTTTCCCGCGTCTTCCAGCAACTCATCCGCGTCATCGTTGGCGGGCTCTGTTAAAATTGTGTCCTTTAACTCTTCCAAACGAAGGTGGCCCATAAATCTCGCCTCCCATATTTCATAATTATTTCCGTCTCCATCAAACAGGAGCCGCGAGCAGCGACTGCTGTGAAGGCCGCTCGGTTTTGCTCGTCCGCTCATGGCGCTAGCAACATGCTATCATCACCTGGACACCAGTGGAAACACCTGCTGCCAAAATGGTCTCTGGGTTTCTCTGGGCCCATCACCTGTTGACAGAGCATCCGGTACAGCGGCTACGCGCCGTGAACCGCGACAGAACCGAACATGGAGCAAAAGAAAGCGTAGAAGAAAAACGAGAGACGCTCCGCTGCGTGGCTTAGCGCTCACTGCAACAACCAGCCTCAGCTGCGTGCAGGTGGACTTAGCCACGCCCACTATACAGGTGGCTCATGTGCATCACAAATTAAATATGTGACAAGTTAAATATGCCCATTCTTTGATAAATAAAACAATAATTGAGAGCATCATTCAACAGAAACAACCTGCTAATCAACCAGGAAACAACAAGCTAATCAACCAGGAAACAACAAGCTAATCAACCAGGAAACAACAAGCTAATCAACCAGGAAACGACCAGTTAATCAACATGTAGAAACTAGTTTAACTCACCAAATCCTCGTTCGACACGTAAACAAACAGTTTCCAGAGACGCAGGCAGCAGGTGAACACAACGTCCTCCAGAAAATGACAAAATAAAGGTTTAATTCCTCAGAACCTTTCTCTTTCTCTTTCTCTTTCTCTTTCTCTTTCTTCTTCTTCTTCTTCTTCTTCTTCTGCTTCTTCTTCTGCTTCTTCTTCTTCTTCTTCTTCTTCTTCTTCTTCTTCTGTTTCATGACTGTTCTCTCTGTCGCTCTCTCTCTCCAGCAGGTGGCGCTACAGTCACACTGATTGGCTGTTACCGTCTTAAAGGAACATTACAGAGATAAAACAGGAAATCAACAGTGTAGATCATTATAACGGTCTAACTTAATAAATAATGAGATGTATTATCAGTTTAAGGTCGTAGTGACCCAGGTCACATGTTCATGGTGGATTCTATTAGATACTGAGGTTTATTACAGAACATATTAAAATGCCTCAGAGGGTTTTACTCTTTTTAAAAGTGAAACACAACATTCAGCCTCACTCTGATATTTTCTCTACAGTCCCTCAGTCATAGTCCTGTTGAGCTCAGGTGATCACCTGGATCACCTCACCTGACTTCATCAAGGGGAAACTGTAGAAATACAAAATACTGTTAATGTCAAACACATCAGAAACATCATTTATCTGTTCTTATTTACTGGTTTGTATTTATTCAAAGATTGACTGTCGACGTTGTAAAATCGATTTTGATTTTGAAAACCAATTTAATCAATTTGTTGATATTTGTCATATATTGTTCTTGTTTCTGTTAGTGTGTTTACATGTTCAGTAAACAGTATATATACTATGCTTTCCTCATGTTTTACTTATTCCATATATATATCTTACTTGCTTTTATTGATTTTAATTGTCATTTGTACAGCACTTTGGTCAACTCAAGTTGACTTGAGTCTACATGTAGAAAGTAAGGTGTATGTTTTTATAGACTGTCTGTTGTTAGAGAAGCTCTGAGGTCGTTGTCATTTTTATACCACGAACAACAATATTTATCAGCAGGTACCAGGGAGATTATGTCTGATAATGTTTGTCATTTTAATATAAACTATTTATACCTTTTGAAGAACACTGTTTTATATCATGCAAAACATGAAAACCAATTAATTTATAATTTATTACTATCTAAATATATTTATCACATATACATGTAGAGTGTAAGGTTTATACTCTCTGCTGTTGCTGTAGAAGAAGCTCTGAGGTCATCGTGTCCTCTCACTCCTACAACCAAACCTACATCTTTGTTACGGAGAGTCAAATATATTTAATGACCTCAGACATTAAATCTTGTCATTTGAAGTCCACAGCAGGTCGACAGTCTGTGCAGAGCTGTTTCCTGGAGACACTGAACTTTACATCAGATCAGCTGAGTCAGCTCAGTCCACACAGCATCACCCTTCAGTCAGCTAGTGTTGGCTCCATCTAGTGGTCACTACACAAACCAGCAGCAACAGAGTTCATCACACCTTCTTCATGATGCTCTGATGAAACATCAGCTCTAATGGTGGAGTGTGTTTCTCTGTTCAATCACAATAAAGTCAAAGTGTTTCAGGAACAAAGACAAACAGACATTTATTGAATAAAGTTCAGCAGAAGCTTCAACAGACTGAAAAAGCAGCTGATGATCCAGTGAAGACTCTGATCAAACTCTTTTCATCAAGCAGATTTTATTCAGGCTTCACAGAAAACTGCATCAATCAGGACGTGATTTCATCAAATATGGCTGCTTCACAGATAAAGTCCAACATTAGAGGATCCAGATGTTTCTGTGGTCTGACAGATGTGAACTAGTCATTCCAAGCAGGAAGACACATGAAGAAACCAAAGTGGGTCAGATTTCATGAGTGGACTCTTCAGAAACTCTGGATTCAGAATATTTCTACACTGTGTCTGAGTTCAGTGTCTGTAACATCGTCTGTACAAACTGATTCTAATGATCTTTATACATCAGGTCAGTGACATGTTACTGTCCCACCACCAGTTTACTGACACTGTGTCAACATGAGCAACATCACAATAAATCACAGCCTCAATCACTGACAACATTACAACTTATAAACTTAAAACTAGGACTCTGTACAAACTGATTCTAATGAGAAAAATCTCATGTTTATAAAAATACATCTCAGTAACGTTCATTGTTCTACATCTTCATCAATAAGTTGAACCAGTTCATTCTCTCAGTATCACAAAAACATCAGAACGAGTCAAAACCTCGTGTTGATTGAAAAACATAAAAAAACTTAAACTTACATGATGGAACTAAGAAATGACAGAAAATCAGAAATTGTGTTTCTTCACACCGTTCAGTGGTTCAGGTGTTTTTCTGTATCTTTAACTAAACAGCACAATCTGAGAGTTAAACATAAAGTTGATGATGATAATGTTTTTACAGAACTAATCAGAACCAATAATACATGTTAATTAATAAAAAAGTAAATGTGTAAAACCAATAAAACAAGTGAAGAATCCAGTACACAGTGGAGTTAAAAACAACATGATGCATCAGCCAAACAAGTTCAAATTACATAAAGAGTAAATCAATAAAACAAGAAGTATTGCAGAAAATATAAATCTGATCCATCAAACCACAGGACATCAACACCTGTCTTCACCTGTCTTCACGTTCCTCTTAAAGCTCTTTGTAGGATGTGAACTTGTCTGACTTATGGAAAACACTGGTTGTGTAAAACCAGACCAACATTCAGCCACTTCCACAGACAGAGCTTTGTCTGATCTGTTCATGAGACAGCTGACTCCCTTCTCTCTTTGCCAGTGGATTGACTGAATCACATTTAAATGTACCAAAGTATCAATGACCTGGATATGAATTAATTTCCATTTGTGGTAACAGAGCCAGTTCACCATATCCAGGCCCAGGTTGAACCCTGGTTGACAGGAGGTTCTTGAAGGGGCCCCTGACTCAGGTTGACCCGTTCAGACCCACAATGTGGGTTCAGCTCTCATCACTGTCAGTCTTGGGTATCAGATACAGCAGTGCTTTGTGTTCAGTGCTAACATCAGCATGTTCAGCAGGTGCAATGATTTCTTACCATCTCAGTTCAGCGTGCTAACATTTGCAAATAAGCAGTAAATACAAAGTAGAGCTGAAGCTGATGGGGATCATTACATCTTCAGGTATCTGATCATAAAACCACGTTTTGGACACGTTAAAGTTTTGACCTGATGGTGGCGCTGGAGGAAAATTCAGAGGATCATCAGAGTCACTACAGTTCATCCTCAGGGGAACAACAACGTCTGAACCTCATTTCATCATGATCATCTGACAGCTGTAGAGATGTCAAATTCAAAACCTTAAACTATCACCCTCATGTTGGAACTGTAGGAAAAGACCACTTTGTGTTTTAAGGTGTATCCTCTGGGAAATTTCATGGCCATCCATCCAATAGCAGGTGAGATATTTCAGTCCTGAGCGCAGTGACTGGCTGCTAGCAAGACTAAAAACCCTCGGTCAGACAGGAATTCAAATTCTATCCAAGAGTGTGAAGAGAGGAGCCACAGGTGTCAGCCACATCATCCTACCAGACAATATTGGTTTGACATGATCTGCTCACCAACGTAAAAACAACATACAACAAAAACAGAAGTCATCGTTCGCCATGTTATATTTCATGGTTCAGTTATTTCAGGTCACACACAGGTCAATAGAAGTTGATTCCACCATGTGTGACAACAGTGGTGTCCAGCTCCAAACACTGTTTTTCACTTCTTTCCTAACTTTTTACCAGCTGCTTTGACAAGTGATGTTGCTTTACCACCAACATAACTAAACATGTACCGCAGAGCCGCTCTGGTTCCTTCATCCACTCGTGCTACCATCTCCTCCAGTTTCTGGACCTTCTCTGTGTCTCCTCTCTCCTTCATCATGTCAATCAGGAAGTCCAAGTTGGCATGAGTGAACAGTGAATTAACATTCAGGGCGATCTGCTCCAGACTGAAAACATGCTGGTAGGCCTCATCCAGCCAGGTATCCTTCTCTTTTTCAAGCTTCTCTTTCTCTGTTTGAAGGGCTGAAAGAAGGTTCTCACACTGCTCTTTATTTGCTTTATACTTCTGTTTCAATTGACCAATGGTTCTTTTAACTTTCCTTGTCTTGTTCACATAGATCTTGTTCTCTTTCACATGATCTGACACAGGACACTTCCTGGTACATGAAGTACAGCGGCCTCCTTTCATCACCTGACAGTGTTTTGGATACCAGGCCATTGTGCATCCTGGGTAGTGACAGTTCTCTTTACAGACATTACAGGTGACAGCTCCACCATAAAAAACCAACCACCACATCCCTCCATCAGTAGGTTCTTTTTCCTTATAGGGCTCATCAACTTCTATTGTGAAATTATCTTCTTTTTTCATTGATTCTCTGTGTTTCTCTAATTCTTCCTGGGTCTGTTGGATGATTTGCTGCTTTAGTTTAATCAGGTCAATTCTTTCTGTTAGATTGTTAATGCAGGCGGCCAGCCTAATGCGTTCATTCAGGACATTCACAGTTGTCTTCAGCTCTTGAGGTGTGGTTTTCTCCAGGAAAGATGTTAATTGACGCATTCCCCTCATTGTTACTGTCCACGCTTGTCCTAGTCCAAACTCTGTTTCCTCTGTTCTCTGTGTGCTCAGGCAGTTATTAAACGAGAAGTAAACAGGCTGATTCTTCTCATTTCTGGCACATTTAATGTTTGTAGCATCAAGAGCTTTAAGAGCATTTTTAGGAGGCATTCCATCTGAGTGAGTGATGAGAGCGACAACGTTCTTCTCCATGTCTTTTCCAAACAGAGACATCACTGAATCGAAGACGTACCTCAGTCGGTCACTCAGTCGATTCTCAGCCGCCTTCAGCACCAGACCCACTGCATCAAGTTCTTGAATCCCGTCTTCTGAACTGAATAAATCGTATAACATTTGATTGATTATGGCATCGTGTTCAATCCCTCTGGTGTCTCCATAACCAGGAGTGTCGATGATGGTCAGAGAGTAGGGGATGGTTTTACCTTCAAAACTAAAAATCTCGTAAACTGTCACTTTTGATGTCTGACTTTCTAAGGTTGAGTGTTTCTTGGCGTCATCTACAATCTCAAACCATTCTTCATCCCCATCCTTTACCCCCATTACAAAGTTAAGAATAGTGTTGATCAAGCTAGATTTCCCTGATCCAGTCTCTCCAACAAGCAGGATTGTTTTATTCTGTTTGCTAGGATCTTTTTTACCTATGGTCCATCTTCTGAGCTTGGACTCTTCTACTCCCTCTCCACCAAGGTTCGTCTTATTCGGTGTTAGCCGATAACGGACAGGAGGTCCATTATCAATGACAGCATTTTCCAAAACATAATCTGTGGATGCCATGTTGGTCCTATGGGAAAAAAAGAATTAACCAAGTTAAAAGCAACAAAAGAAGTCAGGAGAACAGTTGGGTAGTTTTTAACAGGTTTAGGACTCTATTTAACGGCAGCACAGCGACCAGCTCCAGCAGCTTTCTGAAGGTTTTCCTGATCCTGAAATTGTATTTGTCTGTCTGAGCAGTATTTTGATGTCCAGCACATGAGAGAGACAGTACAAAGTATTTGAGTGAGACTGGAGAGTCTCAGAACCTAAACACAACAACATCTAGATTATTTTTGATTCATTTCATTCCATCCTCTTTTAAAAGTCCGCCACAATGACAACCAATACATACATTTCATTGTTAACTAATTCACTTCTCACACTACGTTACCTGAGAGGAGTTGGCAGGCTGATTCTTATTTGTAACGTGCTGACACTAGCTGTTATATTGTTGATGAACTGGTTATTTACCATCCATGTATAGTGATATGATCCACACTGGGACAAAACACACCATAGATATGAACAGCCTATTGCATGCGCTCTCAACTCCAACACATAGGCTTCAGTTTCTCAACATATTATAATTACTGTGGAGCTTCCATGTCGGTTGTGCATTGTTTCAAGTCTTCATAAGACAGAGCTGGACACCCACCTTACTCCAGCACCTACACTGAGAAAGGATTATTCAGATAATGTATTTTATAACAAAAGGCAGTAAAATAAGACTTCACTAAAATCATGTTTTATTTGCAAAATGAATGTAAACTGGAACATCTGCAGTTCCTGAAGAAAATACATGTGATTGCTGCATCGTCTGCTGTGGCCTTTACCTGACATATTGTATTGATACAGGAATGCAGCTCGCATATAAAAAAAACTGTTCAGTAACTGCCCACACAGAGAAGCTATTGCAGCAATGTTTGACTATGTCAAGTTTCACCTCTGTTGCCTTTACAGTTTTTAATATAGCAGTAATTTCTTGCACTCCTCATTAAAAAAATAATAACAAATTCATATAAGAGATATAAATAGGATGCTTAAAAACTAATATGGCCAAGTCATGCTTGACATTTAAAAAGTTGAACCATGTTAACGTGGCTCGGTCACATCTGACATGCAACTCTTCAGTCAGTGTAACATTCACTTCTACTGAAGTCTGAACAGTGGATAAATTCATATTGATGTGATGATAGCAGCTTGAAAAGAATGAAGCTAGTTAGTGTTAGTCACAGTTACTCTTGTTACATGCTAAATATGTGTCAAAAAATCCCTTTGGAGTATTTAGGATGTAACATAAGGATGAGCTTCAATATCTGGCTCGATTTTAGATCCACTTCCATTTTGGTAATATAATCATCATGTCTTACCTGAGAGTCAAGCTGCTTCACAGTGGATCGTCAGGACCAAGTGAGGACTAACAGTTGAGAAGGGAAGGAGCACACAGCCGCACACTTTCTGTTTCACTGCTGCTATGAAATCACACAGCTTCTCAGAAATCACATGACCATGACACCACCCACACACACACACACACACACACACACACACACACACACACACACACACACACACCTGTACTTAAGGACACTTAAGTACAGAGTATGAGTATCTGTTACTTACTTGAGACTCATTTTTTTAATAAACTTTACAAATATTGTACTTTTGGCTGCCGTACATGTGTATGAAGGACTCTTACTTTGGAGAGCTTTTAGTCTGTGAATTAATTTTCTTTTACTTTGAAAATGTGATATAGAGTGTGTTCATGACAGTAGAGAAACCAGTCACAGCCAGCTCCTCTGCTGTCAGATGTGCTGCTGCATGTTTGAACCTGTCACTGTCCTAAAGACAGCGACCTTAGATAAAGACGAGTCAGAAGATTCTTCACAGAGACCATGGTCTGATCTGAGGTCTGTGTTTGAAGCTTTAGAGATGAAGAAAGTGTCATTTTAAATGTTTACTGTGTTGACTATGACCAAACCTCATCACAGACTACAAAAAAGAAATATGAAAAATGACAATAGCTCCTTTTCTTGATTCAATTGTGTTTTTATGTTCATTTCTACAGGCTACAGCCTGGTGCAGTTCCTTTAATGCCAATGACATGTTGTAGTCTCGGCATTAACATCCTGTGGTCGATGGTGTCAGTGCAGCACAAGTATACAAGTATAAAGACCAGAGAGTCCATTGTCTGAGGCCATGAGGAGATAATAAGCAACTTCAAACAGAGCTGTTTCTATGATGGACTCTGAATCCTGACTGAAGATCTTCAAGGAGACAAGCAAACACTTTTTAGCCGTTACTCAAGACTTCACAGCAATTATGACAAACTCTCACACCAGTGGTTCATATTCTCTCTGACTCTGGATAAACAGGATGTGACCTGGAACTAGTTTGAGTGGAGGAGGGATACAAAGAGAAAGTGATTCTAGACCTTCATGTAAAGAGAAAACAATCCTGCACTGCGTGACCAACACAGGGTGTGATCACAGGATACAAATAAAGATGTTCTCACCGATGTTGTTCTTCCTGTTCTGCTGCTTTCTATCTACCCATCTCCTGAGCAGCCAGGAAGCTAGATAAGCTGCATGACTGTTCGTGACAAGAGGAGTTACAGGCCTAAGCCAAAGCCCACGGTTCACCACCAACCTGTTCACGTCTCCCCACTCAGCAACACACCTTCACCTGCTGAGGAACAGACTCTGGTCACGGCAGAGACTGAATGAACAAACCTTTAAATCAAACTGAAGACAGGTTATTTACCTTTTTACACTTTATAATATAAATAACACAATGAATATTTTCAACTAACACATTTTAATTAAATTTCTAATTCTTAATTTTTTAATTGCTTATTTATTTTTCTCTAAGTCAGATTTTAAAACTGTGGTTGACTTGTTTGTGAATCTATTGGTTAATGAAGCACTTTAAAAAAAGTTTCACCTGCTGTAAAGTGAGTAAACAGCTCTGGAGCGCCTCCTGGTGGATGGAAGGAAGAAGAGAAACTTTCCTTTTTGTTTGTTCACAGCTGCTGCTGTTCACTGAAGTACTGACAGTCTGTACTGCAGTAACAGTAGCAGTACCACACAGTAAAAGTACTCTGATACAAGTAAAAGTTCTGTATTTAACAGCACAATTATTATCCGTAAACCAGAGGTCAAACATGTTCACAGCAGCATCATCCTCATCATCTCCATCTTCATCATCATCACCATCATCATCTCTATCAGCTGAATTAACAGGAAGTTACAACCTCCACAAATAGTGATACTTCAGTGTCACAGTCCAACATCCGAGATCTCACATGAAACCAGAGTCCAACAGGGGAAACACAGTAATATCAGATATGAGAGATTCTACTGTTCAGTAAAAACACTGAACTCATGTTACAACAAGCTTCATGACTGTCAGGCAGACGGGCGGCAGCAGGAGACCTCCCAGGAGCCCCTGCTGTCAGCTGACAACAGGAAGCTGAGGCTACAGTCACACAGACTCACCAACATTGGACCAGAGAAGAAGAAGGTTTCCTGGTTGATGAGTCTGGATCCTCCGGCGACACTCGATGATGAGGCTGGTGCTGACCATGTCCGTCCCTTCATGACCACAGCGTACCCGTCTTCAGCAGCCGACAAATCTGCAGCAGCTGCCTGATGCTGTCACGTCAATATGGACCAGAACCTCTGAGGAATGAGTCCAGCACCTGTTTGAATCTGTGTCATAAAGGATTAAGACAGTTCTGAAGGAGAAGGGTCGAACCCGGTACTAGAAGGTGTTCCTAATAAAGTGGCCGCTGAGTGAAGTTTATGATACAGTACAGAGGCTTGACTACTGAAGTGACACTCTGTGGACGGATGATGCCGTGTGATCAGAGCGAGGAGCAGCTTGTTGTTGGTAAAGTTTCAAACAGAGTTTGTGGCGTCACTTCAGGCTCCAGCTGTTTGTTTCCAGTCTGAGGTCAGAGGTCATCAGAGGTCATCAGAGGTCAGAGGTCATCAGGAGTAAAGGGACCACACCGCTGTAACTGTGATAACTTTATTGACTGACTCACTGGCAGCAGAGGAAACCACAATAACTCACTACAGTCAATCAGTTGATCTCTACAGAAACAAGATGAGTGACATCATCATAAATATTCAACATAAAGACTTCATCACCAGAATAATCAGAATGATTAGACACGAGCTCGACTGGAGGAGCTGCTTGTCGAGGGAGGGGGTCACTAGGTGAAGATACAGGAATCATACCATAAATACAAAGTCACGTTTCTCTCTACGTCGTTGATCGGCCCATAAATACAAAAGAGATATGATACATATGTACAGTGTCACTGACGACACCTGAACAGGTGATGAAGGTGAACAGTCACTGCTCTCAGATCAGTTTCCTCCTGAACCTGCCAGCAGGATCTCTTCATCTACACCAGAGCTAATGCTAAATGCTAACGACGTTTAAAGGACTACACCTGTGTATTTACCTGCTCATCTACTACAGATCCAAAATATTTCACATGTTCAAAGGCACGCCATGAATTACACGAATTACACTAAAGTTAATGTATTGTTGTGTATTTGTTCATTTTTAAGGTTTTAATTCAAATGTTTCAACTGTTTTTAACTGTTGAATGTATGACAGTTTTTTTGGCCACTTGGGGGCAGACAACAGTCTGTAATCCGACTCCAGGAGTCCCTCAGGGTTCTGTTCTTGATCCATTATATTTTCAGTTTATATGTTAATGTGTAGATTGTGTCAGTAGAGCAGATGATCTTGTTTTATAAATAAACATTATTAGTAATTAGAGGAAACAACCTTTTGTTTTTTCTTCTGATAATGAAATAAAATATTCTGTTCCATTATCTCTTTATTATTCTCAAAATTAAGCTGAAAACACATCAGCTGACATATTAGATTATACATTTTATATTTAATCAAACAGCTGCCGACTTTCACACCCAGACTCTATAACTACTCTGGGGTTCCTCAGGGATCTGTTCTCAATCCTTTATATTTTCTACTTTAATGAAAATAAAGTAAAAGCAGCTGGATGAAGCTGTTTTAACTGGTACCGTTGTTTTACATTGAACCTCCTACTGTAGTAAAATACATGGGAACCAATGGCTGCCTGGACGGTAACACAGACGCGTTCTAAGATCTAATACATGAGAACCAATCACAGGCACGGTCCTTTAAAGGTCACTTCTCTTTCCTGTGTATTAATTAACAACTTGATTTAAACTGTGGATTAACAAAATGAAAATGTAAATAAAATGTCAATGAAAATCTGCCACTTTCACTTTAAAGGTGAAAGTTTGACAGAAAGTTTTTCAGTGAATCAGGTAACAATAAAACAGCATGATGTCTAATCACCTTCACATCACCTGTGCACTCACCTGGTCAGATTACACTGTTTTCATTTCAAGGATTCACCTTCTTATGTCAGTGAAGGTGAAGTCGGACTCATCATCATCATCATCATCATCAGCATCATCATCATGTATCAGTTTATCAGTGACTGAATCATCGGTTCATCTCTTAAATAAATCCATAACAATAAAAACATAAATAAAACAGACACATGGACCTTCATGACGCCTCTCAGTAAAGTGACGTGTGGTGTTGGACATGCAGCCGCTGCAGATTCACAGTCGTACATGCTCAGACAGTTAGAGGGCGCATCCTGCCATCATGACATGCAGCTCAGTAACTTCAGCAGGAGTCAAGACTAACATCTGTCACTTTAATCACATTAACTTTCCTTCAAGTGTCTTCAGTGACATGAAAACTGCCGCAGTGTTTATGAAAATA
This sequence comes from Seriola aureovittata, assembly GCF_021018895.1. Classification (NCBI taxonomy): domain Eukaryota; kingdom Metazoa; phylum Chordata; class Actinopteri; order Carangiformes; family Carangidae; genus Seriola; species Seriola aureovittata. The sequence continues at coordinate 24,667,756 of NC_079381.1, read as the reverse complement.
TCTCCAGGTGACAGGTGTGACCTGTGTCTTGGTTACCATGCATGCTGGGAGACGAGGAGGCGGGCGGTGAGCCGTGAGGTGGAGGTGGTGAGGTACATTCACTCCCTGCAGGTGGATGAGGAGACAGTGATGTTGATGTTCTCCTTCAGGTTTCTTCACCTCGTCAGACGTCGTCGAATATCCTGCTGCGAGACGACGACATGGACAGATACCGTCCTCCTGCGTGTCTGAAGGACAAACACACACATCTGAGACTAAAAACACACACACACACATCTGAGACTAAAAACACACATATCTGGAACTACAACACACACACAAACACACATCTGAGACTTAAACAAACACACACACACACACACACATACACATCTGAGACTTAAAAACACACACACACACATCTGAGACTAAAGACACACACACACACACATCTGAGACTAAAAACACACATATCTGGAATTACAACACACACACACACATCTGAGACTAAAAAAAACACACACATCTGAGACTAAAAACACACACACACACACACACATCTGAGACTAAACAGAAACCAAACTGAGACTAAAAACACAGTAAATGAAACACCACACACACTCACATGAAAACGTTCAGTTAGGGTGACATGGTCTATAAGTAATATCGTGATATTTTAAGTTTATATCGCGATACACCTGCAGTTCCTCTAACGACCACTAGAGTCTGGCTCCAACAGTGAGTCAATCCCCATTGACTCCCATGTTAAAATATCTAGATATTTTGAAATCTCCTCTATAGAACTCGATGAATGATGATTCAACCCTTTGATGCATGAAGAGGCCGACGCTCAGATTCAACATGCAACATTCAACATCATCTATAGATGACACCTTTCAACAGCCTAAAGTTTCAGTGTCTGGTCTTTAAATGAATTTAACACAAACCAGAAAAATATTTGTAACTGATATTTTTAACCCTGAACTGAACTTCACTGTGATTCAGACGTGCAGCTGGTGGCGGACAAGCTAACGCTCAGTCAGGTAGAAACGTCTCCAGTCACAGTGACAGAGTGTGAGCTACAGACATGATGAAGTCTGATAAACATTTATCTTCACGAAGACTCAGAGCAGGAAGTTCAGTTCACCTGCCGGACTCTGTGTCCAGAGGGTCGTCAGTCAGAGAGTCGGCGTTGAAGTCTAGAGGCTCGGCGTCCTGCAGCAGCTCGATGCAGTCTCTCTCGGCTCGACTCCCGGAGCGGGAATATTTCGCCTCTGTTCATCAGACAACAGCAGACGCTCAGATATCACAACTTTAATCAACAGTGGAGAAGTCAGAGAGAAACTGAGCTGTGGTCGGACTCACGTCTGCCGCCGCTGGAGGAGGTGACGGCGTCGGAGTAACTGGTCTCCTTCATCTCGTGGCTGCTCCGGTTCCTGGCAGCGTAGTCCTCCCTCGGGTTTCCGTAGCGCTCCTTCCACTCCTGCAACACAGACACGTTGGTGTGATGCAGCTCTGACAGAAACACACTCACTCGTCTGCTGCTGAGCGGGAGGTCAACTCTTCATCATCATCATCATCAGCTGGAAACACTGAGATTGAACCCGACAGGACACGAGCTGCAGAACCAAAACAAGGAGCTAAAAGAGGCTGAAGGGGATGATGATCCCATTACACATCACCTCCTTTAGTTTGTTATCTATAAAAATATGAATCTGACTGTCAGACAGTGACATCATGTCAGCATGCAGATTGGTCAATGTTTATTATAGTTATAGCTTCTTCCTGTCTGTTGAAACAGGAAGTTGCTATAACTAATATACATCGTTCAATCTGCCTCAAACTTCACATTTGATGACCGTCCCACACTGAGGACATCTGCATGCCGACATGATGTCACTGTCCTGGCGCCACCTACTGAAAACAGGAAGTAACTCTTGAATGACATCATGTGATTTACCATGGTCTGGTTTCACTTGACAAACAGGAACATGATGACTGTTTGCGGCGTCATGTGACCTCCTGGCGGCGGCCCTGAGGTGAGCGACAGGCGAGGGCCCACATGTCGCTGCTCGCAGCTTTAATTAAACAAAATATGTAGAAGAAGAAGGAGACACGGCGACTCACCCTCCGTCTGTTCTCTCCATCTTCAATCCTCTGCCTCTTCCTCTTCTCTGTGAACAGACACTGATTGATTAACGATTATTGATCTTTGACTGTTTCACCGTCACACTTCCACTGTCGTCCGTCACCGCGGCGCTCACCTCGTCGGATCAGCTCCTTCCCCTCATCGATCAGGTCAGAGGTCATCTCACTGTCGCCCATGAACTGCTGGAAGCCCAGAAGGTTCAGACAGCGAGTCCCCAGACTGAGGAGAGTCGATCAGATTCAGGATCAATGACTCTGACACGATGATACATCAGAGATCTGCAAGCCTCCGTCACTGCCACTAGATCTCGCTCTATTGTTTGCTATTATTTGATTGAACAAGGTTTTTGTTAAATAATAGTCTCCTGAAATAAATAAAAATCTAATTTTTTAAATAAAAAGCTGTTTATTTATTTATTTATTCATGATTCTTTATTCTCATAATATTAGTACTTCTTTCTTGTAAAATTACGACATTATTCTCATAATATTGACTTTTTTTCTTGAAATATTTAGATTTTTTTTAAACATTATGACTTTTTTTATATTATGACTTTTTCTTGTGTTTTCTTGTAATATTATATATATATAATATATATAATATTATTATTATAATATATATTATGACTTTATTCTCAAAATGTTTTTCTCTCTAAATCAGAGTGTCACCTGAAGTAGGTGGCGATGCAGAGGATGACGATCAGCATGGGGTAGTAGATGTAGAAGCCGTTGGCGATGAAGGACAGAACGCGCATCGATCCCATGATCTGAAAGACAAGCAGACGTGTGTTACCAGCTGACTGAGCGCGGACAGCAGCGCTGACAGGTGTGTGTCGCTGCAGGTGAGTTACTGAGGTGTAGGCGGTCGGCTCCTTCTTCTGGTGGGAGATGGCCGAGTCCATGTGGATCAAACCCAGGAAGTTGAGACACAGAGGAGGAGTCAGACGACAGAACAGCCTGTGGGTCACAGATCAGGACGTTACAGTCACCTGTCCCACCTCCCATCATGCATCGCTGCTGCTGTCTGATCCTGAACCTGATCAGTCATCTGTCCTCCCATCATGCATCACTGCTGCAGTCTGACTCTCCTGACTGTTACTGACTAACTGAAGGAACTGACGCTGAGTTTCTGGTATAATTTTATAGATTCTGATTGATTCTGATTCTGATTATTGATTCTGGTTCTGATTTATTCCAACATGGTTAAAGAGATCAGATGTTTAGAAAACATAAATTTAAAAAACAGAAACTCTTTTAAGAGTTAATCAAACATTCACAAAGTAAATAATATTTACTATTAACTACAATAAAACATCTGCTCCACAGACCTGTGCGTTAAAATATTAATTATTAGATAAAGGTCAGGTCCTTGAAGATGTGTAGGAACCAATAAACAGAACAGAAATTTGGTTCTTGTCAGGTTTTGATCCCGACCCTGTTTCTGAGGTTAGAAATTTAAATGATTATTTACTAAATCCAATGTTTCTTTCAAATGTAATCTGTCATTAATCCAGTTGATTAGTTCAGTGTCTGTTTGTGTCTGGATGTATATCATCATACTGATTTCATCCTGCAGTTCTACCATCCAGTATAAAATAAACAGCGCTCTTATTGTGACGACTTCCTGTCACTCACATGCCGCTGAACTGGAGGCTGTAAGCGTCGGTCTGGTGATGGGAGGCCAGGTAGTAGTAGTTGAAGACCCGGATGCGGAACACGGTGGAGTAGACGCAGGTACACAGGAAGAAGATCGTGATGAAGCACGCCATCTGGTGGACAGAGGTGATAACACAAACCGGTCAGATAAACTGGACCGGCGTCACAGCTGCAGGTCTAGGACTGGACCTCCAGGACCGGCTCTGACCCATGTGAGAGGTCACAGCTCAGGTAGAGAGGGAAATGGATCAATAAGACTGTCTGATGATGAACTGCAGTCCAATGTGCCGTGTTCAAATTAGTGTGTTCAGTTATGGAGCCTCCTGGTGGTGAAATGGTGGAACAACACATGTAAATCTGTGTGAACGCATGAATCAGCTGAGTGAAGAGAAATTCTGTTTCTGGATCAGAACTAAAGTGTGTGATTATAATTCTTTAAACAGACGTTTTCAGTGATTTAATACAGTTATTAATGATCATATTAGTTAAATGAAGAAGTTTTGGAAACCAGCTTCTTCTTCCTCTTTTCCGAGAGTCAGATGTTCACTCGTGTCTGTACAGTTAATATGAACCAGCAGCTTGTTAGCTTAGCTTAGCATAAAGACTGGAAACAGAGGGAAACAGTTAGCCTGGCTCTGTCCAGAGGTCACAACATGCAGCTGTCAGCTCCTCTAAAGCTCAGGTACAGGTGTGTGTCTGACCTCGATGTACAGGTAGTTGTAGTCTCTTTCGGCCAGCTGGATGAACACGGCGAACAGAGAGAGGACGGGCCGCGTGCTGAAGAAGGTGCACTCGGACCAGACCACGGCCACGCTGAACAGGGTCAGGACCACGGACAGCAGCCGGTAGAACCAGCGCTTCAGGAGACACTCCCAGTACCACTCTGCACACACACATTAATATTCATGTTAGAAATATCACATATATTTGATATAAACATCCAACAAACAGGTTTTCATTTATAAAGTGAGATCAGAATGTTTCTGTATTAATTCCTTCAAACAAACTTTTGCTGCGTCAGATTCACTGAGCTGACCTGCAGCTGCGGCGTGATACAGCGCCCTCTGTAGGTGCTTGTGCGTAGGATTACGGTAGTTCAGCGGTTTAGAAATGTAGTGCCAAAGGAAAAGGGCCGTTTTCACAGGAAGATAACGATGAAAATCTTCTACATGAAGCTTCATTTAAACAGATGTTCGATTGTTTTGGTCAGAAAATCTGCTGATTCATCATCAACACTTCTATTCTGTTCTATTCTGTTCTATTCCTGTTTCTTCTGAGTCTGTAAAAGACTTTGGAGGAAATCATCTGCCAGTCGAACGCCATGTTGTGTAAATGTTTCCTCATAGTTCACCTGTTCTCTCACCTGTTCTCCTCCACTGTAAACTGATTATTATTTAATTAATTTTCACATCTGGTCTTCATCCTGAGTGAACACAGTGTTTGACTTCTTCTTCCTTCTTCAGTGGTTTACATTCAGTGTTTCTCACTAATGTATTTACACTGTACGTTCATGCTGTAGTTTTCTTCTTCCTTTGCTCTTGTTGCTGTTCTGCTGCATTTCTTAGCTCATTACTGCCACCTACAGTCAGTAAGTGGAGATGTGGGAGCACTGACAGGACTTGGGGCCCTGACCTCTGACCCACCTACAGTCGGGGTGTACACGTATCTGCTGAACCAGCCGGCGGGCTCCGAGGACTGGAAGCTGTGGACGAACTGGTGGGTTGAACTGGTCTCGTTCTTGGCCACGTCCTCCAGGTGGATGGCCTGCTGCAGCAGGATCTGCCACTGCACACGAGTCCTGTTGTGTCTCTGGACCGCATAGATCACCTGCACGCACACACACACACACACACACACAGAGTTCAGCCAATCAGAAGAGAGGCTAAGAGCCTCCTCTCTTCTGATTGGCTCACCGACCTGTTGTTACTAGAGCTGCAGAGAGAAGCCTGAGAGAGGAGATGTAAAACTACACTGAGACGGTTTTTATATCTTCTGATCAACACTCCAAATAAAACACAGAAGAAGAAACATGGAGCTTTAACATTTACAGAGTTTGTCTTAACACATGAACAGAACTGAACAGAACAGAATTTTAAATATGTAACGAGAAAGAAAAAGTTTTTACTGCTGCGGTTTTATCAATTCATTTTACTGTGTATTTCAAACTAATAACTTCAGTAATGTAAGAGACACTGTGTCTCAGCTGCAACAAAAAACTTTGAATTTCATGTCAACACAAATGTTTTGTGGCTTTTTGAACAACTCATTTAATGAGTTATTTTAATGTGGATTATTGCAGAATAATTTCTGACACCTGTTTTATAGATTTAGAAAATAAGACAGTGGCTTCTTGTGTTTTTATTGCACACAGCAGTAATAAAATCAGAGGCTCCAGTATGAGCTTTAGAAACCACCAGATGTCACTGAGCTGAGTTTCTTCATCACTGGAGGTGAGGACAGAGAAACAGACACAGAGAGACGTGTGTTTTTACCCACATATCATGTAAAAACGGGATTTAAAGGGTTAAAATCCTGAAAATGACTGAATATTTGGTCGTTAAGATCAGGACTGATGTTGAATAAAAAAATCAGTTCAGTGAAATGTGTTAAATATTAACATATAATATCTTTATTGTAGTTTTTTGATCTCAGGATCTCAGTGTAGGTTTTTTTAATCTAACGAGATAAAAATCTTGCAGGTGAGCTGCACATGTTTTAATCTGCTCCCTCTTCCTGTTGACCTGTGACCTCAGGTGTCTCCCTCTCACCTGTTTGTGGAGCTTCACCAGGCTCTTCTCACTGGGATACGTGTTCTGTTTGTCATCAAAGTCCTCGTAGTCGTCCATGTTCCTGCCCATCTTCTCCTGGTAGTCCAGAGGGCACTGAGGGGAGCAGTGGGATCAATCAGTCTGATCACTAATATCTGATCAATGAACCGTGAGCCTGAGTGCTCCACTTACCTTCCTGAGGATGGTGTCGATGTACTTCCTCAGCGGATGGTTGTACTTGATGGACTCGCTGACCTTTCTCACCTCCTGCAGCAGAACAGACGTCACATTAAGACACTGATCGACCTCTGACCCCTGTCCGTCACAGTCACTTCCTGCCTGCCGCTCACCTCCATGACGTCCTCCAGGTTCTCCTCTGCGTCCGCCTTCTCCGTCATCAGCTTGGACGCCTTGAAGTAAGTCTTGATGAGCAGGTGTCCGTGTCGCGAGGCGTTCCAGTAGGAGCGAGGGATCTCCACCAGGCCGTAACCTAGCAACAGCACCAGCAGGAAGAGGCCCCAGGTGTTCGCCGCCGTGATCCCGATGGTCTGGAGCTCGTACCTGAATCAGAGCAGGAGGACAAACCACACACCTGTCACACAGGGACTGGGAGGAGCTTCATTGTCCTTACTCTATTCTTTCCTATTTAGGGATTTTTTTAAATTTGTTTTTAGGTTCTTTTATTTGTTGTATGTTATATTTGTTTTTGTTTAAGTTCTTTTATTTGTTTTTATGTTATTTCATTTATTTTTAGGTTCTTTTATGTTTTTTTTAATTTTTTTATTTGCTTTTAAGGTTATTTTGTGTTTGTTATTTTATTTGTTTTTATGTTTTGTTTTTAGGTTCTTTTATTTGCTTTTGGGTTATTTCATTTGTTTTTAGATTTTTAATTAGTTCTTAGGTTTTTTATTTTATTTTTACGTTATTTTGTGTTTAAGTTCTTTTATTTGTTTTTATGTTATTTTGTTTTTAGGTTATTGTATTTTTTCTCAGTTATTTTGTTTTAGGTTTTTTTTATTATTTGTTTCTAGGTTCTTTTATTTGTGTTTAGGTTCTTTTGTTTGTTTTTAGGTTCGTTTTTGTTTTTAGGTTAAACCAGGGGTCGGCAACCCGCGGCTCCGGAGCCGCATGCGGCTCTTTCATCCCATGAATCATAGTGGAGAATAGCTGCTCACATACATATGTGGATCCGAAGATCGACAGGAAGGGTTGAAAGTCTCGACAAATGGACGGCGTTTCGGCGGGTATACCTGCTTCCCCGAGTGTGACGTTTATTTTGAGCGATGAAAAATGATAAAATATAATTTTATTTTAATATTTCAAGATCACAATAATCTTCCAATTTAGAACTAAAATTTAAAAAAAAGAACTAACACAGATAAGGATAAGGATGAAAGAGCCGCATGCGGCTCCGGAGCCGCAGGTTGCCGACCCCTGGGTTAAACTAAAGTAAGATGAAGTTATTGGCTGTGAAAGGCTCCGCCCCCTCAGGGAACCAGGTGATTCAAAAGGAGCAGAATGAGCCCAGATACCAGGAGGACAGCAGTGCGTCCACTCACCAGGACAGGTGCCACTCAGGATGGACGGCCACGTAGATGAGCAGGGAGCCGAAGATGAGCAGGTAGGTCCCGTAATAAATGGCGTTTTCTATCAGGGCGGTTTTAATCTTCCCCGTGATGGAGAATCCTCCGGAGCGAGCGTACGACTGCATGAAGGGCAGCAGCAGCCTGAGGACACAGAGACACACTGAGGACACAGAGACTCACTGGGACACACCTGCATCATGATCACAGTTGGAGCAGCAGACTCACTGACCAGGTGAGACACTGAGACGTCCAGTACACCACTCTCCAGAACACAGGCATGATGCCGTCAGGGATGTAGCTCCACGGCCTGTAGCACGGCTGAGGGGGGCTGAGGGACACAAGAGGACAGGGGGGGTCAGCAGAGACACAGACTGAGACACAGACTGAGACACAGACTGAGACACAGACACAGACACAGACAGAGACACAGACTGAGACACAGACTGAGACACAGACTGAGACACAGACAGAGACACAGACAGAGACACAGACAGAGACACAGAGACACAGACACAGAGATGCAGACAGAGACACAGACACAGAGATGCAGACAGAGACACAGACTGAGACACAGAGACACAGACACAGAGACGCAGACAGAGACACAGAGACACAGAACTCTGTAATCTCCTCAGAGGAAATAACGAATAATTATCTGATGTTTATTTCTGTGTCTTTCAGGATGAACCGTTTGTTGTGTAAAAAGAGTGAAACCTTCACGTGTCGTGTTTCGTCTGAATGAATATTCACTGTGATACAAACAGAGAAGCAGCAAATCCTTCAAAAAACACTTTTAATCTATTGATCGATGATCAGAATCGCTGCAGGTTAATTTCCCGTCAGCCGACTCGTCAGTTCAGGGTTAAATGTGTCAGGACCTTCATGTAAACGTTGACTCAGATCTGTGAGAATATAATGAACACGTGACTCTGTACTGACCTCTGGGTGGGTGTGGCAGATGTGTTTGCCGTGGTGTGATTGGACGGTATCGGGCCGGCGGTGGGAGGAGACTTGTGCTTCTCATGGTCTATCTTACACTGTTTGTAGATGGTCTGTAAGGAGAGAACAAACACAGTCACAGTCTGGGCTGGACAGACGTGAGGACGTGGGGGACAGAGCTCAGCTCAGGACTGACCGTGCTGACGTCCAGAGGTAAGATGAAGACGATGAGGAAGCACAGGTACCAGGCCAGCAGCGTGCCGAACAGCACCATGCGCTGCTGCTTCCTGAAGTCTCCATATCTGTGCAGCAGGAAGAGCGCCAGGAAGAATACCACCACGATCTCGATGCCCAGAGCGGCCCCGCTCATCCCGCCGACCTCGTTCAGCAGCCCGCCAGAAACCTGCAGGAGGGGGCGGGACAGGTGACTCACCTGGTGGGCAGGAGACGCCTCATTAACATGTTTCTGATGATGGAGGTGGAGACGCAGTGCAGAGTATTAAACTTGCTGAGATTAAAACTCAAACGTTAGAAGACGTCCAGTGTAACTCTGATCTCCCATCACGTACTCTGACATCACAGTGATGTCATCACATAACATCACAGTAAGAAAACCAGTCTCCTCGTCACAGTGTGATTTGAAAACTGTGAACTCGTCCTTTAACTGCAGCGACGGCTGTTTGGTTGTGAATTAAAAACAGTTAATTAAAAACAATAATTGGCAGATTAATCAATAATGAAAATGATCGTCAGCTGCAGTCCGACTCTATAATATAAAAATCTACAGTGTTTCTGAGTGACCTCACATTCTCTGTGTCTGTGGTGTTTGTTGTGATTTACTGACCAACATGTTCACAGACACCAACACGCCTGATCAGTCTGTCGTCTCCATGGTTACCATCTAGTTACTGCAGCACGCCATAAAACTACAAAACCTTCATCATCATCACTGATGGAGGAAAAAGCTGCAGTGACGACGGGAGCGGTCGATGTTCTTCATCCACAAACTGCTGCTGAACATCCTCATAATTATAATTATGATGACGTCATATAGACTCATGGGAATCACAGAATCATGGGACCGTCCAACAGAGGCACGCTGACCCGTAAACCATGAAAGAGTCTTTGTGTTACTGCACGGGGGGGGGGGGCAGTAATTACTGCTCTAACTCTGGTAGTGAGGATTTTAATTAGAACTCAGTGAAAGACTGAGGTTAATGAGTCTGATTAAATACACAGGGACCCTGGTTCTATAACCCTGATCAGTTTGCATGATCAGTCTGATATGATTTAGTTCTCTTTAGTTCCCAGCTTTAACCTCCCAGGAGCCCACATCTCTGAGGACCTCACCTGGACCTCACCTGGACCTCACCTGGACCTCACCTGGACCACCGTCCGTGGTCGAAGGTTCATCAGACGCTCAAGAAAAAACATGTGTTCCTGCAGCTGCTGGTGACAGGAGAGCTCCTCAGAGTCCTCAGAGTCATTCTCTTCTCTTCTATTCTGAGCTGTTGTCTGGGTGTCAGCAGTAAGACTCTTTTATCAGTAACTTCCTCCTTCTCATAGCCCACTCTAAGCTGATCACACAATTGCCATGTGATTGATCGGAGAAGGAACGATCACTCTCACCTCACTCTTTGTTAAACAGTGTGTTTCCATTTATATTTACTGACAGTGTTAACCTAAAGAATCCAGTAAATGTCAGGTCCTTTGCTCAGATTGTACAGGAAGTGATGTTGAATGTTACAGGGACTGAGATAGATGCAGATCCTTCTGTTCTGACAAACAAAATAGACGACACGAGCATAAAGACTGAGTCTCAACCTGAGCAGCTAACACCTGAGAAGAAATCAGTGTCTGCTGTTTGGGCTCATTCTGGCTTCAGTGAAGACGACACCAAACAATTAGAAGAAGTCAAATCACATCGCTTGGACACAATCGCACTGATGAATATGAAGAGGATCACAGAAAAGAGAGAGAGAGAAGCACCAAACTAGGGCTGCACCACATACAAAAAAATACATAAACAATCAAGTTCCTACACTTCTGGAGAATATGTTCTGTATGATGGGGCGTCTCTGTAGCACCACAACACTGATGGTGCTAACAATGCTAAAGCTAACAATACACAACAATGTGACACATCTTACCTTCATCACAAACATGCAGCTCCTGTTATTCGGATATTGCACTTGACCAAATTGAGATTTTGATTATAGTTCTATTAATTGAGCAGCTGCACCAAAGTAATCAATCAGTGATCATAATAAAGGTTATATATAGGTATATTTTATATTCTAATTTAATTGTTATTGTTTATTTATGATTAACTGTTAATATCATTATTATTACCAATGAGCTACTGGACATACGAAATTAAGTGGATAAATAAAATATCTATCTATATCTAGATATATATATTGATTTGATGTCATATCCCCGAGACCTACAGGTGTGTTCTTATTTCCGTAGAATGATATTTTAAAAATCCCATTATATCACTGACATTATCACAATATGCTGAATCCTAACCTGTGTGTCATGATACGCATCACATCGCCATGTTGTTGCCGACACACACTCCGGTGTGTGATGCACAGAGACAGAGTGTGTGTTGATAAACGGGACATTTTACCTGCAGCAGGTTTATAGGGACACACAGATCACCTGAAGACTTGACTGATCCAGAGACAGTCAGGTGTGTCCGCTGTCACAGGAAATAACCTGAAGGAAGCAGCGGGCTGTTCTCCGGTCAGATTACCACCACAGTAACGCAGCTCCAGCTAGCTAACGTATGCTAGCTAACGTATGCTAGCTAACGTATGCTAGCTAACGTATGCTAGCTAACATAACGTCGCTGACGTGTCGCTTCTTACCGCGGTTTGTGTGTCTGTTGTAGCGGGCTCCGGAGGACGGTGAGGGGCTCAGGACTCTCTGCTGACCGCTGTGAGTTCACTCTCCGCGGCCGTTTCCATAAAAACCCCTCGGTGTTCTGGTGAGTCTCTGTCGTTAGCCGAGCGGCTCCAGTCACATCCTGGTTCTCCTCATCTAGGAAGAACACCGAGGAGAGGCCGATGACGTCACACACGGAAAACCTGGCTCAATCAGCGCATGCGCAGCAGCTCGGGTGGTCCCTACCTTCTCCCTTTTCTTCTCCCGGTCCCGGTTCAGACGCTGCTGGCCGCGCTACTGCCCCTGCAGGCTGACCCGTGTCACTACAGGAGTACACATTTATAGTACTTGTACTTTACAGTTTATACTACTTTATACTTAATTTACACATAAATACATATATAAATAAATAATTAACTTTGTGGTTGAAGGTTAAATGTTGATGTCTTAAAGGTCCCATATTCATAAATATTTATTTATTTACTATTTAACTATTGTTTCCTCTAGGGGATGAATAATGTCTCTATCTATCTATCTATCTATCTATCTATCTATCTATCTATCTATCTATCTATCTTTAATAATGTTAAGAAATTTCCTCATAACACTCTTGGCTTACATTATTCAATATACGATCTACACTGTATGGTTTCTAGTAAATGAAAATAATTAAATAAATATAGGCTCCTCTTATCTTATTTAATGTACCATTGTATTTGGTCTGATGTGTCCTGTAGTTTTCATCCTCTCCATATGTCACATGTTGCAATGAATCTGACTGTGGAAGCTATTAATTGTCTGTTTCATGATTATCACATCAATAAAGATTTGTATGAAGTAATCGGTGTGTATTTCTGTATCTGTCGGGGAACATGTGCCCCCCCCCCCCCCCCCCCCCCAGTTAGTGCAGCTGTGATTGACCCCAGATTAATGTTTGACTCCTGCAGCTCAGCTTCGTCTATTTTCAGGTCACAGACCCACATATGGGTCATATGGTGGTGCAGTCAGGGACAGAGTCCTTATCAGAGACTTGACTTATCACAAACCTGATCTTTCTGTTCTTGAACTTCATCGTTCAGGAGCTTTATCCCTGAACAAATATTTACATGATCAGCAGCTTGTTTCCTAACTCGGTGACACGGAGGCCAAAATAAGCTCTTTCTGTGCGGACACACTGTTATGACTGGATGTTGTGCTGCAGACTGAGACACACACTCCAACCTGCATGTCTCTGTTCATGAGATATAAGAATCATTTTAACAACTGCAGCTACGGCATCAAATATGACAGAAAATGATGGAAATATTAACTTCCTGTTCATGTGTTTATCATCAGTGTGTTTGACTGGTACATGACGTTTGAATCCGCTCTGCAGGACAGACCGTCTCTACAGGGAGGAAGAGCAGGTCTGGCCTGTTAGCTCAGTCCTCCTGCTGGTCTGGACTTTGCTTCATCAGCTGACTGCCTGCTCTACTTGTTGACGAATCCCAAACCAGACTATCTGCGTGACAGCCAATCACAGGCCAGGAGGCTTTTCCCTCTTCAGACCTGAGCCACGAGTCCTCTGAGTGTTACTATCAGGATCTAATAATCTAATGAACCACTGTTCACAGAGCTGACCTCTGACCTCTGACTCTCCTGCCAGGAAATAAACAGATTCATACTATAAGCCTACAACAACTCCCAAGGTGCATTTCACTGACAAGCAGCCAATCACAGAGCTTCAGCTTACACTGACTACAATCTGCATCCTAAAAGAATCTGGTTGACTTCAGATGAATTTAGTAACTATGGTGACATGAATCACACCTCCTCTCCATAGCAACAGCAGCTGAGGCTCATGGGTAGTGTAGCAGAGATGTGTGACACACAAACAGAAAAACACCAGAAACAAAGTGAATGAAGGCGCCCACATGTTTGTTTATGATGATAATGATCATTAAAAATTTTTAAAGTTTCTGCTCAAACTGATGTAGAAAAGAAAATAACTGAAGAAAAGTATGATGAATATAAAAACCCATGATTAAATCCACTGAACTGATATTTAGTCACAGAGAAACTATTAAAGTCAAAACTTACTATTATGAGTCAATAAAATGTATGAACATAAAATAATTCTGAGCTACTACGTCAATTTCATCAGATACAAAATTATTAATAACTAAGTCAAAATAATGAGATACTAAATAATGAGTATTGAGTCAGACTGGTTTGAATGAGTCAGGATTATGAGACAGAGATTTAGTGTAATTCAAATCTGAGAATATCTGAGTTAAAAATATATTTTATCACTTTAGACTTAAAACAGAAGGAAGAGTCAAAGTTACTGAAAAGGAAATAAGAAAAAAGACTTTTAAATACGATAACCCCCCCCCCCCCCCCCCCCCCCCCGAGGTAGGGGTAGGAGGGGTCAACCATGGCGACATTCCTGACCCCTCCGACCCGTCGATCACTCCGTCAGCGCGCTCTCTGATTGGCTGTCTGCAGGTGTTCACGTGAACCATGACTGGGTGCGAGAGAAAAACTTTCTACAGGTTTAGAAGGTGAAGGGAGAAACAGAGACCAGATCAGATCAGACCTGAGACCAGATCAGACCAGAGACCAGATCAGACCTGAGACCAGATCAGACCAGAGACCAGATCAGACCTGAGACCAGATCAGACCTGAGACCAGATCAGAACTGAGACTCAGATCGGAGCCATGAATGCAGACTGAAGCTGCTGCGGCTCAGAACCTCAGAGAACCAGGGAGAACCAGGGAGAACCAGGGAGAACCCGTCCCTGGTCCTCAGCAGCAGGTAACCTACCTGAGCGCGTCCTGGGTTGATATTAGCAGTCGCGTGACGCAGCGGAGCACCTGAGAGAGCTGCAGCTGGACACAGGTGAGACCGCGGCTTCACAGGTGTAGAGATGAATGAGAGCAGCGGACATATCGGGGGGGGGGGGTGCACGGTGATACGTGGTTTTACAGCGGAAGGGGCTGAAGAGCGGACACACTTCCGGCATGAGACCCCCAGATCAGACAGCGGGACTTCCTGTTTCCTCATTAACTTCCTCATAGATTAAAATCAGAACCGTGGACCAGGAGCAGGTCACGTGAGGTCGGTACAGGTGAAGTGAATCATGGTTTAGAGACAGACTGAGACTCGTCTCTCTGTGGACATCACAGTTAACCTGTCGTTGTTTTTAAAGCTGATTCTGATTTTAAACTTATTTTGGGACTTTTGTTCCTTTATTATAGAGACAGGACAGTTGGGACTCGAACCTGAGGACCGAGCCTTTGTGGTGCTCGTTCCACCAGGTGAACCACTGGGACGCCCCTGACTCTTAAAATACTGTAAAATAAATAAAATACTGTAGAATAAATAAAATACAATAAAATTTATAACATATTGTAGAATAAATAAAATACTGTAGAATAAATAAAATACAATAAAATTAATAACATTGTAGAATAAATAAAATACTGTAGAATAAATACTTAAACGAGAAATAATAAAAAAAAACTTTCTGTTCTTTATATAAAAGGATGTGATCATAAAGAAGAATATGTTCTTTAAATATGTAAAGTAGTCAAACAGAAAAACGTCCCTGTGACTGATTTTACGTGAATCATGAATTAATATTTTCTTTCTTAATTAACCAATTAATAGTTCAGTTTGTAAAAACAGAATATTCCTGTAACAGAGTTTCTGACCGCTGATCTCAGGCTAATTACAACTGCAACTAGTGATTGTTTTGATTATCAGTTTATTTCCTGATCATTTTCTTGATGAACTGTTTGACTATGAAACAGTGAAATCATTTAGAAGATACACAGGTAACCAGGGAGAACCAGGCAGAACCAGGGAGAACCAGGGAGAACCAGTCAGAACCAGGGGAACCCGTCCATGTCCTCCCCTCCACGGTCTGTGCTGCAGTGGTTTTATTGTGTAAACTCTCTACTTCCTGTCTTTCAGTGCTCCTCCGGAGACCACCATGCCGATTGACATGGCCTTACCTCTGTACCTGTCCACCGAGGACTTCGTCTACAGGACGCCTCCTAACAGCTGTTCACCTGCTCTGAGCTCCAGCCTCAGGTTCCAGCCGCCGCAGCGCGTTGAGCCGGCGCCGGACGTCGGACATTCCTCTGCCAAAGACACCAGAAAAGCTAAAAAGCAGGTGACGTTCGCCGATCACAGAGGTCTGTCTCTAACCAGGGTGAAGGTCTTCTCCCCGTTCAACGACCCCATCGACATCCCGCTGAACGTCCAGGAGGCGCTGAGCTCTGCTGCGTCTCTGACGGCGGAGAAGGACAGGCTGGTGCTGGACTTCCCTCAGCCGTCCTCAGACTACCTGCTCTTCCGTCAGAGCCTGAACAGGAACCTTGTGTGTCTGGAGCACTGCGTGCTGAAGGACAAGGGTTTAGCGGGAACCGTCAAGGTCAGGAACGTGTCCTTTGAGAAGTCCGTGAGGCTGCGGGTGACCTTTGACACCTGGAAGAGCCACACGGATGTGGACTGCGTGTACGTGAAGGACACGTATCCCAGCTCGTACAGTGACACCTTCTCCTTCGAGGTGTCCCTGCCCGCGGAGCTGCCGCCTCACGAGCGCGTTGAGTTCGCCGTCTGTTACGAGGTGGGGGGGCGCCAGCACTGGGACAGCAACTGGGGCGACAACTACAGGGTGCTCTGGTCCTCCATGAAGAGCCACCGTCAGGACGCCGTCAGCCACCGCACAAACTCCTTTGACTTTGGGATTCATTTCGACCGGTACGGCAGCCCCACCTGCTCGCACGGGATCTTCCCTGATTGGCCGAGCTACGCCGGGTACGAGGACATCGGCCCGTACTACTGACCCCCAGTTTTTAAACGTGTTCACGATGCTGCTGAAGGTCACGAGTACGATTTGTCCGATGCTCATCGCACACCTGAACTCTTCAGGTCTCAGCCACATGTTGGTGGGCGGGGCCCATGGGGTCACCTTTAACTGATAACTGATCAATTGATTAATCTATAGAATGTCAGGAAAATAGTGTCAGATTAGTTTCCTGATCCAGGACCTGGTCTCCACAGTCCTCTCCGGCATCTTTAGCATTAGCTTAGCTTTGTTGTTGTTGACACTGTTTCTCTGTACAATCACACATGAGTATGAGCTGGTGCAACATGAGGAGACAGAAGAAATCACAGACGACCAACAGTTAAAATCTTGTTTCCAGCTAAAAGATAGAAACTAACTAACGAATCTTTTCATTGTTGGTTAATTACTTGTTGAACTGTCTCCTCCCTGGACATCCCAGATGAAGACGAGGACAGTGTGTGTGTTTCACCCAGGTCTTCTTCCTCAACATTCATCTGTTCCTCAACCAACAAAGACTAATTATCATTGTCATTATTTACAGTAATAATCCTGACGAGCTGATTCGTGGCTGTAGAACACTTCACACTCACTTCAGGTTAATTCATGGACTTTAGATGATGGTGGTTGTTCTGACTGCGGCTGTGGATCAGTGGAGGAGGAGGAGGAGGAGGAGGAGGAGGAGGTGGAGGAGGAGGAGGTGGAGGAGGAGGAGGAGGAGGTGGAGGAGGAGGTGGAGGAGGTGGAGGAGGTGGAGGAGGTGGAGGAGGAGGAGGTGTAGTTACGATCAGGATCTGCTCCACCTCTGAAGACTCAGACAAACAGAGACCACATGATGTTAAACAGTGTTTCCATTGACTTCCTGTCTTTTTTAAACTGTGTGTGTTCAGACTTCTGCTGTCAGAGGTTCAATGTTCTGTTGTGATGAATTTTAAAGAGTATTTTAAAAATGCTGTTCAATAAAGTCGTATATATTCTAACTTACTGTATGTCAGTAACTTATTGTTCCACATTTACATGTTCGATCTTATCAAACAGATTCAGGAAAATTATCATCTAATTAATCACAAACTTTAAATTTAGGCTCAAAGTTTATTAAATTTAAGACACTGGATGAGTTGTCCTGTTGTTAGCGTGACCTGTTGTTAGCGTGTCCTGTTGTTAGCGTGACCTGTTGTTGGTGTTTCCTGTTGTTAGCGTGACCTGTTGGTAGCGTGTCCTTTTATTAGCGTGTCCTGTTGTTAGCATGTCCTGGCGTTAGCATGTCCTGTTGTTACCATGTCCTGGTGTTGGCATATCCTGTTATTGGTGTTTCCTGTTGTTAGCGTGTCCTGTTGTTAGCATGTCCTGTTGTTAGCATGTCCTGTTATTGGTGTTTCCTGTTGTTAGCGTGTCCTGTTATTGGTGTTTCCTGTTGTTAGCGTGTCCTGTTGTTAGCGTGTCCTGGTGTTAGCGTGTCCTGTTGTTAGCATGTCCTGTTATGGGTGTTTCCTGTTGTTAGCATGTCCTGGTGTTAGCGTGTCCTGTTGTTAGCATGTCCTGTTATGGGTGTGCCCTGGTGTGGGTGTTTCCTGTTGTTAGCGTGTCCTGGTGTTGGCGTGTCTTGTTGGCGTGTCCTCAGTGTGTTTGACCTCCATGTCACTGATGGTGTGACCCAGGGAATGTGGGACAGAGACAGGACGGTGTGTGGCGTTGACCTGGATATGAAGCGTCCTCCATACTGTTAGTGTTTGTTCTGCAGGTGAACCAGAGTCAGTTATGTAACACAACTGAACCAACACCTGATCTGTACAGACTGAGACACTGATCAGCTGTGGCTGCTTCACCTGATCAACCTATATATACATATATATATATATATATATATATATATATATATATATATGAAAATGTTAGAGGATGAACAGGTTAAAACATAAACACACACCAGTGACTGGAAGAGAGAAAAATTGTGTTTGCGGAGAAAGAATTGAACATGATGTCTCATTGTCTTCTAGTTTGTTTTATTTCTGTTCAATAAAATAAAAGACCTTCTATGATTCTATTATTCTCACCACAGCTCCACGTGCTGTTGAAGCTGCAGTTCCTCCTCTTGGCCACTAGATGGAGGCAGAGTGTTTCTTCTGTTGTAGAATAACATGAAACCATCTCTGAGCACTGACAGGTTATTTTAGGACTTTACCAACTAAATAATGTGAATACAGTTTGTTCAATATTTTTTATTTTCATATGATTAAACACATGAAGCTTCTCGGACGCCATATAAAGTTATATGTATATATTTAATATATCTATTATGTTTATTAGGCTATTTTTAATTTACGCTCTTTGATATTACAGTTGACAGTCTGGAAAGTTTTGAATGTGTTTTCTACATTTCCTCTTTGGGGATTTGAACCAGCTTTAACCATGTGAGGAGGATCACTTTCCCTCCTCCTCTTCCTCCTCCTCCTCCTCCTCCCTCCACTCAGCAGGAAGGAGGAGAAAGGAGGAGGAGTGTCCAGAGATCTGACGCAGTGGAGCCGCCGCCTCACTTCCACTCCCCGCTGCCAGGAAGAGCCACAGCGGCTCGGAAAGCCCAGAGACAACCACACGGATCAACCCGGGGAGAGCGGCACAGAGGACGGGGTCTGGAGGCGATGAGGACGCCCGGGACGGACGGAGTGGCCCCGCGACACCGGAGCTCGAATTTGGGCTCGAACCCGGAGCTGTAGCCGCGGCCGTCTGTTCTCATTGTGTGCGGAGTGGCGCAGGAGAAAAGGATGCCTCCGCGGCCGCACACGCTCCTCCTGCTCCCGTCGAAAAGCTCGATTATTTCCCGACTCGGACCGGCCTTTGTCCCCTCCCTGACGGGGGGGTTGTTGTTGAGGAGCGCGCTGATTTCTGAAGGAGCCCGTCTTCCATGCGGCCCGCTCAGGAACCATGAAAACTCTCAATGAAAACAAGGAGGAGGAGGAGGTGGAGGTGGAGGTGGGGTCCGGCTGCAACGCCATGGAGGACAAGGAGAACAATCTGAAAACGGCCAGGTTGTGGAGGGATGCCGCCCTCCGCTCCCGGAAGCTGCGGAGCAACCTGCGCCAGCTCACCCTCTGCTCCAAGAACAACCAGATCACCCTGCCCGAGGACATAGCCGAGATAGAGGTGCTCAACCTGGGCAACAACTCCCTGCAGGAGCTGCCCGACGGGCTGGGATCCACCCTCAACAACCTGCGCATCCTTGTCCTCCGCAGGAACAAGTTCACGGCTGTGCCCCGGGTGGTGTTCGAGCTGGGGCAGCTGGTGGAGCTCGACATGAGCCACAACTGCCTGAGGAGCCTGTCTGAGGGCGTGGGGCAGCTGAGGGGGCTGAAGAAGCTGTGCCTCAGTCACAACAAGATCCAGAACCTGCCGGCTCAGATCGGGGCGCTCCAGTTTCTGGAGGAACTGGACATCAGCTTCAACGACCTGCACGGTCTGCCCAGGTCCTTCTGCGGCCTCGCCAGGCTGCGAACTCTGGATGCAGACCACAACAAGCTGAACCAGTTCCCCCCTGAGATCCTGGCCCTCGGTGAGCTGGAGGAGCTGGACTGCTCCGGGAACAAGTTCGAGGCGTTACCGGCGGACATCAAGAAGCTTCAGTCCATCAAAATCCTGTGGCTCAGCAGTCTCCACATGTCCGCCTTACCTGACGCCTTCTGTCACCTGCATAACCTGGAGAGCGTGATGCTGGACGGGAACAACCTGACAGCGCTGCCGCCTTCGTTTGGAAATCTGCAAAGACTCAAAATGATCAACCTGTCCTCTAACGAGTTTGAGAACTTCCCCCAGGTGATTTTAAGCATCACGGGGTTAGAGGAACTTTACCTGAGCAGGAACAAACTGACTCATATTCCTGAGGATATAGGTCACCTGGAGAAGCTGGTGAACCTTTGGCTGGACAACAACAACATCACGTACCTGCCCGACTCCATCGTGGACCTGGAGAAGCTGGAGGAACTCGTTCTACAGGGAAACCAAATAGCCATACTGCCGGATCATTTTGGAAAGCTGTCCAAAGTGAACATATGGAAGGTGAAGGACAACCCCCTCATCCAGCCTCCGTACGAGGTGTGCATGAAGGGGATCCCCTACATCGCGGCCTATCAGAAGGAGCTCGCGCACTCCCAGCTCGCCGTGAAGCCGCGACTCAAACTGGTCCTGATGGGAGCGAAAAACACCGGGAAAACGTGGCTGAGGCGGAGCATGGTGAGCAGGCCGCAGGACGCCACAGGAAACCAGGGAAACAAAGGGATTGAGGTTACCAACTGGGTGGCGGACGCCGATCGCTGTCTAACATTTCTGGTGTATGACCTGTCAGGGAAACAAAACTATGACCTCATCAAACCCTTTTTCCTCTCCCCCGGCGCTCTGTACGTCCTCGTGGTCAATCTCAAGACGTATTCGCCCAAGAACTTTTACACCCATGTTGGATATTTCCTCCACCTCCTCAGTGCCAAAGTTCCCCACGCTGTCGTGTGCTTGGTGGGCACGCATGCAGACCTGTGTGGAGAGGTGGAGGTGGAGGAGAAGACTCTGGACATCCACAGACAGATCGGTCTCCAGGAGAAGAGGGACACCCAGAGCCTGAGGAGCCTGGCTCTGCAGGTGGACCAGGCGCTGGAGCAGGGCTACAACGTCCGCTCCTCCAGCCCCCACGTCCTCTTCTACGGCGTCTCGGACAGGAACCTGCGGCGGAGGAAAGCCCAGCTGCAGTACATGCTGAACCACCGGCTGCAGATCCTGTCTCCTGTCCTGAGCGTCAGCTGCACGGAGACGCAGACGAACGTCCAGAGGCTGAGGGAGAAGCTCATGTCTGTCGCAGACCACCGGGAGATCTTCCCCAACCTCCACCGCGTACTGCCGAAGTCCTGGCAGATGCTGGAGGAGCTGCACTTTAAGCCCAAAGACTTGTGGCTCTCGTGGTGGGACTCGGCCCGTCTGGGCCTCCAGGCCGGACTGACCGAGGACCGGCTGCAGAGCGCCTTGTCCTACCTGCACGAGAGCGGGAAGCTGCTGTACTTCGAGGACAGTCTCACTCTGAAGGAGTACGTGTTTCACAATCTTCCACGGTTCATTGCAATTCTCAACGTCTTCTTCCAGAGGGACGAGTCCACGCTGCTGGACCGGCTCCTGTCTGAGGGGGAGAGGGGGGACAAGGGGAGGGTGAGTCTGGTCATAGAGGACGAGAAGGGAGAGAACCTCAGGGTGACCCACCTGCAGCACCACGTGGAGGGCTTCCTCCAGCACGGCCTTCTGCCCTCCAACGTGATCCGCCTGCTCCTCAGGCCGCTGATCCAGACGCAGCAGGACCTGCACCTCATCATGGAGCTGCTGGAGAAGATGGGCGTCTGCTACTGCATCAACAAGCCGCGCAGCAAGCCTCTGAACGGAGCCACGGCCTGGTACAAGTTCCCCAGCTACGTCAGCAGTGAGGAGCCCCGGGCGGAGGCGGAGGCCGACGGCGGCGGGGCTGGCGGCGGCGGCTCTCTGCCTCACTGTCACTTCTTCTCCGTGGAGCAGCTGCACATCCAGTATAGCTTCCCCTTCCTGTTTCCTCCCGGACTTTTCGCTCGCTTCAGCGTGCAAATCAACAGCCACGTGGTGCAGAGGTCGGACGGCCGGCACCAGATCTTCGCCTACAGAGGTAAAGTCCCCGTGGTGATCAGCCACCGGCCCGCCAGAGGGAAGCTGCAGGCGGAGACTCTGTCCATCGCCAGCCACGCCTCACTGCCCAACATCTGGACGGCGTGGCAGGCCGTCACGCCGCTGGTGGAGGAGCTGAACGTGCTGCTGCAGGAGTGGCCCGGCCTTCACTACTCTGTACATATCCTCTGCTCCAAGTGCCTGAAGAGAGGCTCGTCCAGCCCACACGCCTTCCCAGGTAAGACCTCTCCACACACCTGCCTCCTGTTTATACAGCTCGTCACCATGGTTACCAAAAACACAACACAGCAATATCATCATCTGATTTACACTTGGTGGATACAACAAGTCTTACAAGAGAAACTGATGTAAACCATCAGTGCTGCGACTTTTCATTCTCACAGTCACACAGAACAAAAAGATAAAATAATAAAACACTAAAAGAGAGGAGATGTGTTAAAGTGAGAAAACCAGAAATAAAAGTAGAGACTAAAGAAATAAAGAAATAAAAGAAGGGTGTTAAAAGGAAAACAATCATAGAATAAAAGGACAAACCAGTAAATAGAAAGATAAATAAAGAAAATTCAATTAAAAGCCACAATAAAAGGCATGATTGTATTATTTTATCCCAGAGACTCAACAGTTGAACCAAGACAGTGTGATGCTGCTGTTGGACAACGACCTGACACTGAACCAATCACAGAGGAGCCTGAGGCGTTTGTTGTTTCTGACTCAAACTCACCAAAACTAAAGAATCTCTGAACTCTCTCTTTAACCAATCACTTGATCTGCTTTTAATAACTAATGCGATAACTGGTCATCTGTTTTCCTTCCATCCACTGAGCCCCCCCCCAACACACACACACACACACACACACACACACACACACACACACACACACACACACACACACACACACACACCACACACACACACACACACACACACACACACACACACACACACACACACACACACACACACACACACACACACACACACACACACACACACACACACACACACACACACACACACACACAGCCCTATCATCCTCTGTGTGTCTCTGTTTGCTGCAGCGCTGAGATTCACTTCGGCTCAATATGGAATTGATTTAGTGTGTGTGTGTGTGTGGTTGTGTGTGTCTGTGTGTGTGTGTGGTTGTGTGTGTCTGTGTGTGTCTGTGTGGGGGGTGGGGGGGTGGGGGGGGCAGCACACAGTAAGTGGTCAGCCGCTCTGTAACAGTGTGATTGGATATAATCAGAAGCTAAAAGCTTGAATTAGATTATCGGCAGCTTCCTGTCAGACGAGACTCTGACCTCAGCATCAGGAAACATCAGGTGATCTTAATAATAAAAATAATAATAAGAGGGGGGGGCAGAGAGATAGACAGAGAGAGAGACAGAAAGAGAGACAGAGAGAGAGACAGAGAGAGAGACAGAGAGAGAGACAGAGGGGGGGCAGAGAGACAGAGAGAGAGACAGAGAGAGAGACAGAGAGAGAGACAGAGGGGGGGCAGAGAGACAGAAACCAGGAAGTACTCCGAGTTTGAAAAGTGTGATTGGAGCAAAGTAAACAGATCTTTATCTCGTCGTCACTGAGGCGTTAAACTCAGTCAGCGGCGAGCAGGAGATCGGGGGGGGGGGGGGGTCAGATACAGGCTGGTTCTGGTGACCTGGTTCTGTTTAGTATCTGGGTCCTGGTCTGAAGAATTCCTGGATCATCACAGTCTGTCTGTGACTGATCAATAATCAGAGCTTGAGACTCTGCTGTCGTCATGGTAACAACAACATGAACAACAGATCATGTCTGTTTGTTTACTTGTCAGTACTGAACTGATGTGCATCACACTTGGTGGAGGGCTGAGTCCTGGTCCTGGTCCTGGTCCTGGTCCTGGTCCTGGTCCTGGTCCTGGTCAGAACCTGGGAAGAACCTGTTACACAAACAAACAGTGAGAAGCTCAGGGTCAGCAGCAAGTTGGCGGCACACACACACACACACACACACACACACACACACACACACACTCACACACACACACTCACACACTCTGCAGAGCAGAGTGTTTGTTCTGGCCTTTTATGGACGTGATATTTTTGGCTCCACAGAGACTGAACTCCTCAGGTCTGATCCTCATCCACTGTGTGTGTGTGTGTGTGTGTGTGTGTGTGTGTGTGTGTGTGTGTGTGTGTGTGTGTGTGTGTGTGTGTGTGTGTGTGTGTGTGTGTGTGTGTGTGTGTGTTGGATTCCCTCCCTCAGTGAGTGTCATGTTGTCTTAAATTTAGCCGGACACAGAATTAGCTGCAGCTCGGACACAGAGGACGATGATCCTGACTTCAGGTCAGACTCAGAGTCTCAGACGTGTTTTAAACGTCACGGCTGATCAGCTGATTATTGGCTCCAATAATCAATCATCTAAAATAAACATCAGAAAACAAACTCTCAGAGCCTCAGGTGACAGGTTTACCTCCGGCAGCTAGATGCTCAGGGTCAGAGGTCACGCTGTGGGCAGAGATCTGCTTGTGTTTCCCCTCAGTGTTTGTGTCAGTGAACGCACCATGAAGCAGCTTCCTCGGTAACGAGACGTTACCTGGACGTACCTGCAGGTGTCTGAGTCTATAATCGTGCGTGCGTGCGTGCGTGCGTGTGTGCGTGGCAGTACTCTCACTCCTGCTGTGGATCCCGTGTCTCAGTGCGACTCGCTGCTGCTCAGCCGGTTCCTCTTAATCCAGTTAAAGGATCTGTGGGGATTAAACCCAGATCCAGATCCAGCAGTTGAACAGCGAGTCAGTCGCAGCTGATTCATCTCACACTGTCACAACACAGCAGACAGAGGAGGCGGGGCCTTACCTGTCTCTCAGGTGTGTCTCTCAGTGTTTGTTCCCTGCAGACACACACACACTCACGCACATTGTGCCAACATGTGCAGTGTTTACTCTGAACCTCAGCCCGGTCTACTTTCACTTCCTGATTGAGAAATCTGGATCAGGCCTTGTGCCCCGCCCACCTCCGTCAGACCCAGACTCAGTCTGAGACCAGAACCAGAGACTAGCAGACGGATCAGAGCAGTTAGCGCAGTTAGCATCTTTTATTTGTTTATGTTGTTTGTTAGCTTGTAACTGGCAGTGGTTGACACAGTGTTAGCGTCTGTGCTAATGCTAACTCTCTCTCTGTACTGACGAGGTTTCAGGTGTATTTAGCCCCGCCCCCCGTCCCCACCAGTTAACAGGATTGGTTCCTGAGGTCTGTGACATGAAACCCTGAGTCTGTGTTTAAGAGTCTGTGATTGGTTCAGTGCAGGTCACGGTGGAAACACTCAGTCACGGTGCTGATGATTGTTTCATCGTCATGTGTCTGTATCATGTAAAAACGTTGTTAACGAGGTGAAACTCTGGACTCTCATTAGTCTCATGAACAGAGATGAGTTTGTTTGTGTTGTTGTTGCATCAGAATGATTAAAGCAGAGACGCGTGGACGTCCTCGCTCTGTCCTCGCTGCAGCTCTGTGTTGCCGTGGTGACGTTTGGAAAGACGGCGTCTGCAGCCAAAGGAAATACCACTGAGCTCTGCTGCTCTAACACTGATTACAGTAAAAACACTGAGCTGCTGCTGAATGCTGGGAAATGACACCACCTCAGTCTGCGGCCAAAAACCACAGAGTCGGAGCGAGATGTGGACTGAGGTCTGAGGTCTGAGGACGATGAGTGAGACGCAGGTTCGGATCAGAGTTCAGATTCACATCATGAACATCAGGGATAGAGCAGAGCGTCAGTTTCTCTCCAGAGACAGATCTCAGCTGACGGCGGCTCTGAACAGAGTCTTTGTCCCAGCACAGAGGGTTACCAGACCGTCGGGTCCTGGTCTCAGGCCCGAACAGAAGCTCTTTCATGAGGGAGCCGGACCGGGTCGTTTCATCGCTGCACAAACCAGCTGCTCAGTGAAGACCTGAACCTGAGAGCGGTCTGTGGTCTCTGCTGACGGCTCCAGATAATCCAACGCATCATCCACTTACACCACTGTAAATGTCACGTAGGATAACACGGCTAAAAACAGTGCCGACTGAAACTCAACCAGACCACTCTCAGATCTGAGGGGGGGGGGGCTGAGGATTGTGTTCAGGTCAGAGGTCATCGTGTGGCTGAGATCAATGTCTTCTCTGCTGTCGGTGTCAGAACAAAGGCCCCCGACAGACTGAAGTCATTGTCCCCCCTCCCTCCATGAAACTGTGTGAGGGACTCTATAATCCATCTCTATGATTCATCCATCCATCATCCATCATCCATCCATCATCCATCCATCATCCATCCATCCATCATCCATCCATCATCCATCCATCCATCATCCATCCATCATCCATCATCCATCATCCATCCATCCATCATCCATCCATCCATCATCCATCCATCCATCATCCATCCATCCATCATCCATCCATCCATCATCCATCCATCATCCATCCATCCATCCATCATCCATCCATCCATCATCCATCCATCCATCATCATCCATCATCCATCCATCCATCCATCATCCATCCATCCATCATCCATCCATCCATCCATCATCCATCCATCCATCATCCATCCAGTGGTTCTCACACAGATCACTGAGCGGACGTCCTGAGGACTTTCAGTCACATCACATGATCTTCATTAATCTGGTTGTCATGGAAACTTCACGTTGTCCACATTGTTGATCCTGTATTTTATTTGAAGTGTAGTTGTTCTGTGGCTCAGGTTGAAACATGTCCGACTCTGAACGTCCTGATCTTTGTCAAACAGCAGAGTGACTGTGATAGCTTAGCTCCTCGTTAGCGCAGCTCCCACTGAAAGGTGTACGTGAGTAATCCGGTCCTGTTACATCACCCTGCAGTAATCCTGCTGTACTACCTCAGACATGTGACGGGGGGGGGGGGGGCGTGAACATGGAGGATGTCCTGTGATGATGGTGCGTCCCTGATCAGCTGATTGTACCGTGACGGCTCGTGTTCAGACTGAGGAAGACGAGGCCGTGACTCATTAACAGACTGATGAACTGAACAGGTTCATCAGAGACCACATCCAACACCGCCTGCAGGTTTCTGATGCTCAGACTGAACTCTGGGAAATATTTCCATTTGTGTGTGTGTGATCACAAAGTGAAGAGAAACAGAGCGATCCATGCGGTGATGATATGAGCTGTAGGTTTTATATGAGGAACAGAAACCCTCGGACTCAGAGTCCTCTTCCTGTTTCACCCTGTTCTGTGGAGGCGGAGACAGGAAGTGCTCAGGAGGAGTCCGTCTCTCTTGTTTCTGACCTCATTGTTCACAGACTTACAGTTAAAGATGATGAACAGTGAACAGCTGTTTTTAAAATGACACTTGATATGTGTGAGGAGTTTCACAGATTTACATCGTCAGTAGGAACCAATGAGCTGAGAGCCACAGAGATAGGGGAAGGTGTTGACAGACGGACTGACACACTGTTGGTCTGAGTCTAAATCACACAAATATAAAGAAGTAAATACAAAATAAATGAAAATAATATGTAAATAATAATATATCTCTAACCAGAGATCACGGGAAAGTGAAGACACTGATTGGTCGTCATGGTAACACGATGAGCAGCGTCTTCTGTGTCTGTGCTGTGAACATATTAGTGTGTGGCAGATCCCTGCTCAGCGGCATGAGGGCAGCTTATCTCGTTACACAGCAGATGTTAGCAGCTGGAACACACACACACAGTGAGTGTGTGTGTGTGTGTGTGTGTGTGTGTGTGTGTGTGTGTCCAGGGGAATCCCAGAGCTCTGGAGTCCAGATGTGGTTCAGGTTCACGACCTTGTGAACTACAGAAGAGAAATTTGAAACATCGACACTTTTCCTTCCTCGTGTTCTGCTTCGTTTGTTTGTTTGTTTGTTTGTTTGTTTGTTTGTTTGTTTGTTGACAGTGTGACAGTGTGACAGGAGAGGGAGGATGCACCTGTGGACTGAGCAAGGATTTTCATATAGATAGTTATAGTCATAGTATAGACGAGCCGCTGCTCACTTCTGTTGTGGCTTTTCTATTTGTTTTGTTTGTATTTGTGTTGAGGCTTTTGCATTGTTGACCTGTCCAGGTAAATCCTCCTCAAGATGAGTATCCCTCCACCACACCTGTGGATCTACTTTTCTCTGAGTTCTCCCTGTTTCCTGACTCTCTGGAATGTAAATAAGAAGAATATCAGCTGAGACCATCAGTCGTCTTCTGATCCTCACACACCTACACCTGGTCTCAGACTCTGGATCAGGTCTCAGACTCTGGATCAGGTCTCAGACTCTGGACCTGGTCTCAGACTCTGGATCAGGTCTCAGACCGTGGATCAGGCCTCAGACTGTGGATCAGGTCTCAGACTCTGGATCTGGTCTCAGACTCTGGATCAGGTCTCAGACCGTGGATCAGATCTCAGACTGTGGATCAGGTTTCAGACCGTGGATCAGGTCTCAGACCGTGGATCAGGTCTCAGACCGTGGATCAGGTCTCAGACTGTGGATCAGGTCTCAGACCGTGGATCAGGTCTCAGACCCTGGATCAGGTCTCAGACCCTGGATCAGGTCTCAGACTGTGGATCAGGTCTCAGACCGTGGATCAGGTCTCAGACTCTGGACCTGGAGAGTTATTTGTGGAGGTTTCCTGTGCGGTGGAAGTAGGCCACACATTCCTGAGGATCCAGCTGCCGGTCGGAGCGGATGAGTCTCCTCCTCTGTTTCCACAGTCTGATCCTCTGCTCCAGTTCACAGATCTTCATCCACGACAGACTCTCACTCCTCTGTTTCTACAGAGTCTGAGAGATCAGAGCTTCATGGGTCGTTTCCTGTTCAGACGACGTCCTCACTCATGTTTTCATTTTAAAATCCGCTCTGTGTTTGAGGTCCGTAACACACCTGAAAACACAGATCACATGACCGTTCACGTGCACTGAGCATGTGCATGCTGGTGTAAACAGGAAGCAGATTGTCTGCTCCACTGGTTCAGACAGGTAGAGACCAGAGGTGTTACAGTTGTTGAGCTCTCACTCTCACACACACACACATGCACGCACGCACGCACACACACGCACGCACACACACACACACACACACACACACACACACACACAAACACACACACATACACACACACACAGGATGAGAGAAGCATGAAATGGAGTCTGCTGACTGACAGTGTGTGTGTGTGTTTGAACACAGTCAGTGTTAATCCTCAGGCTGAGCTGATGGCCTCTCTGTGTCTTACAGCAGCAGCCCCCCCCCCCTCCCTCCCCCCTCTCTCCCTCACCCCCCCCCCCCGCTGCTCTTCACATGTTCTTAAAACTCTGCTGAACCTGTTTTATTTTGAAAACTCAGGGGTTGTGTTTTATTTTGAAAACTCAGGGGTTGTGTTTTATTTTGAAAACTCAGGGGTTGTGTTTTATTTTGAAAACTCAGGGGTTGTGTTGTAGTCAAGTGTAGAGATTGTTTTCGTTTGAAAACTAAGTTTTAAAATAAAAAGTTGTGTGGACGCAGGATCAGACCCGGTTCCTGGGTCGTCCACTAACCACGAGGTCGGTGGTTCGATCCCCGGCTCCTCCACTCCACATGTTGAAGTGTGTGTGTGTGTGTGTGTGTGTGTGTGTGTGTGTGTGTGTGTTGTGTGTGTGTGCGTGTGCATGCATGTGACTACAGTGTAAAGACGACCTTTCTATCTGGAGCAATTGTGCTCTTAAGTTTAGGAACTTCATCTCCCATCATGCTTTAGTGGATGTCAACAGGAAATGTAGTGTGTAGCCGATGCTGCAGGAAGGATGATGATGATGATGATGATGATGATGATGAAGGAAAATCTGAAGCTGGAACAAAGAAACGAACCAAAAAAACGTCACACACAACCCCCAACCCCGTGCGTGCGTGCGTGCGTGCGTGCGTGCGTGCGTGCGTGTGTGTTTATGGGACAGCCGGGGTCGACTCAGGTGGATTAGGTTTTATTTTGTGACATAAGCTGATTTCACAACATCACATATGATCTTTTGTTCTGGGACCTGAGCCTGACCTGCTTCACAGCTGTGTGTGTGTGTGTGTGTGTGTGTGTGTGTGTGTGTGTGTGTGTGTGTGTGTGCGCGTGCATGTACGCGTGCATATGACATTTCTATTTTAGACTGGAGACAGTAAATATTTCATCAGTTTCTGCAGGATGATGAGTGGCGCAGGAGGAAGATGAACACTGACTCTCAGCTCGTTTGTCTTCACACTAATAAAAATCCATCACAGCTGAGTCTGTCTCCTGGTCCTGCTTCAGTACCTGGTCCTGGTCCCGGTCCAGTACCTGATCCTGGTTCTGTCAGAGGGTGTGGACTCAGTCGGTTCCACTGATTGGCTGCAGGTCAGCAGATGGTGGAATGAAGAACCAAAAGTTCTTTAAGAGTCGACAGTCTACTTGTTTACTTGTCTTAACATTAGCTCACTAGGCTAACTCACTAGCACTAGGCTAATTAGCAAGTTTATGTATTAAATTTTCCTTCTACATTGTTAAAGTCACATGACACTTGGATTATTCAGATGACAAAATAGTGGATGAATTTATTGCAACAAAAAAAAAAACATTTCCTCGCCAGAGACGGCGGCCATCTTGCATTTTTGCATTGTATCAAAAGGATGAGAGGATGAGACTCACCTGGGCAGATCCATCACACCTGTGTGGTGTGGTTGACAGGTCAGGTTTGCTGATGCTCTAACACACACATCAAGTCTCTTCAGACATTAACACAGACGCTCTCTGGGTTTAACCTGGATAGATTATAGATTATAGATTATAAACCCATGAAGATGTTTTGGCACTTCCTGTTTGCACATGTGCATTATGGGGGATTTTGTAGTTGCAGCAAAGCAAAGCTGTATCAGATCTGTAGCTACATCCAGGTTTATGCTAATATGCTAATCACGCATTGGTTAGTGATAAAATATGAGTTGATTGATTTATTTCCTGCGTGATGAGCTGAGGATGTGAGTGAGTGACTGAATGAATGAATGAATGAATGAATGAATGACTACGTTCATGTTCATCGCAGCGGAGGTTTCCTCTGGTTCAGACTGGATGTGTGAGCGGTTTGTCAATGAAGCTCAGTGAGACTCCAAATGTCCAACGTCCCAGTGGGAGGTTCCTGGAGACAGGAAGACTTCTCCTGCTTCCAGAGAACAGGCCGCTTCCTTTTAAGGCCTTCAGCAGAGGAGGAGGAGGAGGAGGAGGAGGAGGAGGAGGAAGAGTTGGCAGGGAAACAAGCCGAGCAGGAATGTAAATGATTCGTCTACCTGCTGATGGTGTTTTGGGGGGGGGGATCTTCACATTCCTGTTTCTTGATGTCAGGTCTTAGTGGGTCAGTGTGTGACTCCTCTCAGTCACAGTGTGAGGAGGAGGAGGAGGAAGAGGAGGAGGAGGAGGAAGAAGAGGAGGAGGAGTCAGGCTGTGACCTAGTTCAGGACACAGCTGGATGTATGAGCTGCTTCAGAGGAAGAACTCCGACTTTAAAAAACATGAAACACAAACAGAGAGGGAGATGTGACGTAGAGAGTTATTTAAAACCATCTCTTCTTCTTCTTCTTCTTCTTCTTCTTCTTCTTCTTCTTCAGTTGTCACCTTGAGCTCGCTGCATTTAAACTCCACAGGAAGCAGAGTGTGACTTTCAAATGTTTCAGCGTCAGAACTGATGAAAACACAATATTATCCGTCCTAAACATTCAATATAATATTCAATTATCTTACATATATATGGAAATCAATATTAAATATTATATGTATAATATAATATTATTATGTTAGATGTTAGAAAGTGAGATTTTTTATCTTAACTGTGTTTTATAAAATAAGTAGTTACTGCACATTGTCTGTGTATGGAGCAACACTGATGGCTGCAGTGGATTTAGTTGATTGTACATATTTGTCTTTATGGATCATTTGTGACGGATTAAAGCGAATTCTGTTGATCTGGGATTAGAACCTGGATTGTGACATGAGGTCCTGAGACTGAACATTGATCTGAATGTGGCGGCTCAGAGTGTGGATCATATTCAGGTTCGTGATCCAACAGTCAGGTCAACGTGTGTGTGTGTGTGTGTGTGTGTGTGTGTGTTGCTGACAGGGAAATCAGGTCAGTCTGTGGTTGGCAGATAAATCCAGATCAGGGTCTTATGGACATGTCCTGAAAACAGGTTTTAATATGTGAATGTAATCCAGGACAATAACAGAGTGATGTCATCATGGCTGAAGGAGGCGGTGCTTGTGTCTGACAGCAGGGGGCAGCACCTGCATACCTGTGACTCGGAGATGTCTTCAGTCCTGATCTGAAGGAACTGAGACTCGTAGAAGGTCTCTGGTCTCTGTGGAGTAAAAACTGAAGACCACCTGAGAGGTCTGGACTCTGTGTGTGTGTGTGTGTGTGTGTGTGTGTGTGTGTGTGTGTGTGTGTGTGTGTGTGTGTGTGTGTGCGTGTGTGTGTGCGTGTGTGTGTGTGTGTGTGTGTGTGTGTGTGTGTAGGGCCACACGTCCTCACACCCATTTTAACCTTTATTAATCTCCAATGTGAAAACATGAGTGAACAGTCACCACGTCACAACAGGAACAATGGCCGCTCACAGGAAACATCAGCTGCTGCTCTGAGCCTGAAACCTTACTGCTTAGTGTGTGTGTGTGTGTGTGTGTGTGTGTGTGTGTGTGTGTGTCCTGAGTGAGTGACATGATATTTTCGTCTCATTGGAATTATATTACATTTGAATTATATACAAAATAGAATTATATTAAAATAGTTTTTTCAAGATACAAGGTTTACTGTGACTTTGGTACATCACCAACTATAAATGTATAAATTATATCAATTTTAAATTATAATAAAATTATAATAATAAAAACAACCTCAGCAACATGATGAATATAATAATCACAGCAAATATTAATATTATTATTTTTATTATTATTATTTTTATGTTATAATAGTTTAATCCTCTCTGTCATTATATTAAAATTGTGCTTGTTAGTTTAATCATCATATGTTTAGATCATCAGAATGTTTATATGTAACATCTTCGTTTGTAAAAAAGTATAAAGATATAAAGATGTAAAGTATTGAATGTTAGTAGATGAAATCCAGTGGGTGTGTTCAGCTGCTCTGGTCTGAAGGACTCGGCGCCCCCTGCTGGTCAGAGGGTGGATCAGGTCACATAAGACAGATGTTCCTTTATTAACCCACAGTGGGACATTAGCAGAGTCACAGTGATGATGTAATATCATCCAAAATAATATCAAATAATATGATATAAGGATTATAATATAAAATGTACAATTACATATAAATAATATTAAATATAACAAAAACAAACAAACAAACAGTAGCAGATAAAAGTGACACATGGTGTTGTTGTTGCAGCTGATGATGTCACAGGTGATGATGTCACAGTACAGGTGTGTTGTTGTTCCAGGTGAGCTGCTGAGCCAGCCGCGGCCCGAGGGTCTGACTGAGATCATCTGTCCAAAGAACGGCTCGGAGCGGGTCGACGTGGCTCTGGTCTACCCCCCCACTCCCACCGTGGTCAGCCCCTGTCTCAAATGAACCCCCCTCCCCCCAGGCCTGGACCTGACCCCCCCCCCCCCCCCCCCCCCCCCGGTCCGGCTCGTCTCACTGTGTCACCTCTACAACCCCCCACCCCCCCACCACGCCCACTGACCTGAACCTCCGGCTGAAGCGGCGTCACCTCCTCACTGCCTCACATGTAGGTACCTCTGATGTCATCACAGTGTAAACACCAGCTGATCATGTGACAGCTGTCTGACCTGATGATGTCACTGATGATGTCACTGTTGATCTGTGTCTCTTCTCCTCCAGGTCGTTTCTGAGTCATCACTGACACTGAACTGTTTTTAAGGAGAGATGATGAGCTCGAACTTCAGCCTGGCCCCCCCCCCCCCCCCACCTGTCTCCTCTCTGACCCCCCCCCCCCCCCCCCTGTCTCCTCTCTGACCCCCCCCCCCCCCCCGTCCCCGTCTCCTCTCTGCCCCCCCCCCGGTCCACAAGCTTCTCAGTCTCTGTCAACAACCAAAATGTCCTTGATTCATTTCTACACAAAACCCAGAGTCCATAGACAGAGACCAGGACAGAAGACAGAGAAAAGGACAGAGACAAGGACAAAAAACAGAGACCAGGACAGAGACAGAGACCAGGACAAAAAACAGAGACCAGGACAGAAAACAGAGACCAGGACAGAGACAAGGACAGAGACCAGGACAGAGACAAGGACAGAGACCAGGACTGAGGACTGAGACCAGGACTGAGGACAGAGAC
This sequence comes from Seriola aureovittata, assembly GCF_021018895.1. Classification (NCBI taxonomy): domain Eukaryota; kingdom Metazoa; phylum Chordata; class Actinopteri; order Carangiformes; family Carangidae; genus Seriola; species Seriola aureovittata. Next base: position 24,632,974 of record NC_079381.1, on the reverse strand, counting down.
CAGGACAGAGACAAGGACAGAGACCAGGACAGAGACAAGGACAGAGACCAGGACTGAGGACTGAGACCAGGACAGAGACCAGGACAGAGACCAGGACAGAGACAAGGACAGAGACCAGGACAGAGACAAGGACAGAGACCAGGACAGAGACAAGGACAGAGACCAGGACAGAGACAGAGACCAGGACAGAGACCAGGACTGAGGACTGAGACCAGGACAGAGACCAGGACAGAAGACAGAGACCAGGACAGAAGACAGAGACCAGGACTGAGGACGGAGGATTTCTCCTGGACTGTCTTTAAGTGTCTGATCGCGGCTCTGTGTGGAGAGGACGACCATGAGGACATCAGGACAGAAGACATGAAGACATGTACATATGTGTGTCTCTGTGTCTCCAGCAGAGGACAGCCTGTTTCTGTGTCATCAATACGTTTGACAGATTATTGATAAATGATCCACAACATGATTAACATT